>NW_019741302.1:195776-300013 GCF_002891405.2 Cryptotermes secundus | reverse complement strand
CGTCTTGGAAAACTGCATCGTTTTCCGGAAATAAGGTCTGGATCATGGGATGCACCTAATTACCCAACCTGTCCACGTACTCCCTTGCAGTAATTCGGCCCATAAGGGCAATAATGGGACCAACAGAGTACCGTTATATTGCTGCCCAAACCATCACAGAATCTCCCGTGTTTCACTTTTGGAACTAGGCATTCCGGCTTCCGGCTTCCTTTGGTGTTCTCCAAACGTTAAACTCTTCCTGATACAGGGAACAGCGTGGAGCACGACTCATCTGACCGTATCACACGCGAGTTCCCCGTTGCCTGGTGTCCAGGTTGCATGGTCGTGACACCATCCTTTACGCTTCTGAGTATTTCTTTCGGTAATCAGAGGTTAGCAGCTACAGCCCTACTGTGGATGTAAGATTTTTAAAACTCACCTCAGGCAGTTTTGGGATCTTCAAGATGAGTAGTTGTGTGATTTTTCGATATAGTCTTTCCCAATGTACGACGATGTGATTCTGTCAGTGTTGAATTTGACCCACTGTTCCTCCTCGTTGATGTTGCTTTCCTGTGATTTGTGTATGCGGACATAACCTCAGAAACTGTCGCCCTCGATACGCTTAATAATGTGGCATTTTTTGTCACAGATGCTCCAGCTAAACGCACACCAATGATTTATTCTCTTTCAAAATTGGATAGGTCTTCCATTTTCCGTTTCTTTCATATGGCCTGTCACTCAACACAGTCACTAACACGCTTACACGAACACTACAGAGTATAAACAAACGGAAAAGAGCATTCATTGTAGCGAACAAATGATGAAAGTCATCTCCTGGGTTTTGGCGCCGTGTATTCTTCGTTTTGGAATACACGTCGCCAAAACCCAGAAGACGACTTTCTTCATAGTCATCGCCGTGAAAACCTCAAAACTTACAAAAGCAAATGATGTTCCTTAATTTCTTAGTGTTTCCATTATTTTGTCCACCCCCTTTATATTCATACATATAAAATATAAACTGGAGAACTTAGTGAAAACAATTACAAATAGGCCCATTAACTAAAAGAAATGGGTGAATGTAAAGAAAAATGAAATGATCATGTGTAACGAGTTGTAAGACGGAAGATCGTCGGAAGGATCCATGACTTAATGGATCAAAAGATGGGAAATAGCGGGATTAACCAAGGAGACTGAGGAACGAGAACAGGTGACAGCGTAATCCTTGATAGAAGCAAATTATGATGTCGATTATCATCATTATCATCTTGGAGGATGTGGAGGGGAGTCGTGCGTTTCAAGGTGGACACCAGTGGCATACTGTAGTTGAACACTAACGAACCACAAAATGCGGACTTTTTGAATAGCTGAGCAGGCATCACGTTGTTGAAAGAGCACCGTGGAATTGGCTGGTTAATTCTGAAGCAGTCATTCTAGAGAAGGTATTAGTCGCTTGGCTAATGAAGGAATTTCTTCTCCTTTTATGGGCCCCGGAAGTTCATAACCATGTTCACAAGAGCCTGCTATTGAGCTCCCGTGTCATATCTACAAGATGTGGGTTATTAAATGTAGTTTCAGTGGTAAAGCATTTTCCTGTGTCAGTCCATGGAATGTATGCACTTATAACGTTCTGCTTATGCATATTTCAAATGTTCGATTAAATGCAAACGCTAAAAGAGAATGTAGCCACGGAAGTGTAGAAATTATAGTCGCCTGATTACGTTGCTACCGATATGTGAGACTAAAGCTTTCTCTTGATTGTATATAGAAGCAAATTATTTTATTTTAAGTCCTTAAATATTTTCAGGTTCAGTAATATTGTATTATGTTATGGGTGCTTATATGCCAAGGTTTAAGTAGTCAGTCGGGCATGGGGAAAGAAGACACTTCCCGAGCAGGTTGGTGTAGTGATAACACTTTGGACGTATATTCGGAAGGTGATCGGTTCGAATGTGGAAGGGGATACCGTTTGCCATAAGACTTTTCGTGATTTTCCCCAGCACCCCGCAAGACAAATGCAGGGATAGTGCCACGAAGAGGGCATGAGTGCTTCTTTGCAAATATTTTCCAGTTTGTTATTCGTTAACGATCCCGCATCATGACTGACAGCATCATAAAATAGCGGATTGTGTAGCAGACTTGAGGCTCTGTTAGACGTATGAAGTAGAACGGCGATATTTGCACTCTGATCCGGAGGCACTGAACTCTTTAGCTTGTCAGAGCTCGTTATCTTCTTCGATTAGACAACGGTGTCCTTGAGAAGACATCTGTGGCCGTTCATTATACATCGAGATGTAAACCGGTATAAATACTGGAAAGTACGATCTTCTGAGTTGTAACGCTGATTAATTTGGTAATGTCCACCGACGTTTCGGAGGAAGATACCGCCACCATAACCAGGTTCAAAGACTGAGCGGAAGCATCTGATTTTGCCGCCTGCTTCTGGTATGTTCTTGCTTGATTTCCTCTGCAACCCTGAAGATGGGGGCGATATGTTCCTCCGAAACGTCGTGTTCTCTGCAAACTACACGGCGCTACAACACTTCATAGTCATCGCCGTGAGAACCTTAGATTTCAACATATTTAATTGGAGTACTAGATCTCCTTAACCTAAGAATGTAGCTTTTCCTTCAGACGAATGCTCAGCTGTGCATTCGTTTAGGAAAATGTTTGCTTCGTAATCTAGATTTCGGAGTGCACACTGATTACAAACGAGTGCTTTCCAGTGTTGCTCATCGTGCATAAAGTCATCGAGTTAATTTATTGCAGATGTATCTTCTGTTGAAAAGTTTGAGCAGACTTAGATGGGTGCATTTTTCCCTGGCTTAGGTTTAACTCTTTTTACTGATGTTATCAGGAAGAGATAAATTGTATTTGAGGTTCTCACAACAGTGATTATGAAGAGCTCTGTCTTCTGGGATATAATGTCCGTCTCGTCCGTTGAAGTCATCTGACGTTTCTGAGGAGTTTGTCGCCTTCATGTTTGTGGTTAAAGTGTAAGCCAAGCAAGAACACGGCATGAAGCAGGCAGCAAATTGTTTGCTGCGTGCTTAATGCTGTTTTCTGTTACATTTCGTGACACGTGTAAGCATACGGCGTAGAAAGATACTTAAAATTTAAAGTGAGAATGGGTGGGAAGAATCTGTTATTACTCGTACTGTATTTACAAAACGGGAAACAAAACTGACTGATATATTTAATGAGAAACCTCACATTTCTCAGCTTTTTGCAAAGAGAAGAGTGCTATCCTCCGGGATGTAACGCCGTGTAGTCCGGTAGAAGGCCACCGCCGTTTCGTAGGAACGTGCTACCTCCATCTTCATTGTTGAAGAGTAAACCAAGCAGGAAACCAGCAAGAAGTAGGCTGCAACGTGTTTGTCATGCGTTTTGCCGTCTTCTCATTTTATAGGTTTATTGAAACATATTGCTACATCCAAAATAACCCCTTAACAAATTCCTATGTAAACATTTAAAGCAATTTATATGACGAGTACAGGGCCGAATTCGCATGTCAATACGTGAGTCAAATTTCGCGGCCGCACTTCTCCGTGATTTAAGAGTCGTTAACAGGTGACAGTGATTGACGGAAAGTTTGGGAACACTGTAGTTAAAATTTGTACTTGTGCCAAGCATTTCCACATGTGGAAGCAGGATGATTCATATTTGCGCAAAGCACAGATTGTATGAATAAAGAAGTGGATGTAAGACACTTTTACTTTATGCAGCTGTTGCACGTGATAATAACCACGTGGGGTGTACGTCTCGGGCGATGTCGGGTGTGTTGAGTTAGAAGTGAGGGGAGTGTCGGCACGGTCGGCACAGTGAACAGGGGAACTCCGGCCTATTGGATTGGTGTCAGTCAGCGGGACGCATTTGTCGAGCGTGTTCCTATCCCCGTATCTTGCGAGGTAAGAGTTGGTGTGCAGTGGAAGCGAACTCGATATGTGCGAGTAGCGCGACTGTTTGCACGGATCTCGGAACATATACAAGGAATGTTAAGTAAACAGCAAGATTGCCTCTGTGCGCAAATATTAATCGTGATGAAATTTAAAGTAGTTTCCGGCCGAAAACGTGTGGCTTCTTTTCTGTTAAATGTGCAGGTACTTCTTAGGTTTTGTCTCTTCCCGGTAGTTCTTTATATAGGACCGATGACAATTCGTACTTGATGTCGTTCAGCAGGTGACACAGCGTCATATCGGTCGTGGTTTGCCTGTCGATCGTTTTCGATTTTGAGGCAGAAGAAGGAAGATAAGAATCACCGCCGAAGTTTCCACGTTCATCATAGAGTACTTGTCGCAGACGACACACAGTACCTCTGCTAGGAAACGTCCAGGCAGTACCTGATTCTGTAGCACTGTTATATCGTTTAGTTGGCGATCCATTATTCCATATACTCGGCGAAGTTAGGCCCAGTACTGGATCCCGAGCGTTAATTATCACAATCATTAAAATTTTGTGACGCCGGTTGCAGTGAACACAGCTTTCAGCATTGGAAGAAACATCTCTGGTGCGCCCCAGAGTGATGACTTCGACTGTCAGTGGTGAAAGATTATATTGTAGGCCGCTTGTCGCTGCGTTTATTCAAGTGGGTCATATATAGTGAAATTAAGTCATAACGTTCAAGTACGCGTGTTTGTTATTCTTTGCGTGACACAGTGGTTGGCGCGGGGGCGTCATTCCGCGGTTGCACTGTAACAGGTGATCAGTTGGCCCTGCTATAAGCGTCTGTGTGGGTGTCGAGCCCCGGAACCGTCATTGGGGTCTATTTCCCCACAACTCACCCTTAATTACTGCCCTTCTTGCAGTTATTCTTTGGAACGGGGAGTAATAGTGATATAATGCTAATAAAGTACATTAAAATAAAGTTTGTGTTGTTATTACACTTTGTTCCTTTTCATGTATCTGTGGTATACATTGCTTGCTTCACTACTTCACAAAGTGTAGTGCTAAGGAGACAGAGTATGTCAGTGAGTGACTATGTGGTGGACGACTAGGGTTCGATTTGCTTCGACAGAAGTTTGTCTCATCGCCTTGATGTACAGGCCAGCACAGGAGTGTACCCTGCCTCATAAAGTGGATGCCAAGGGTGCTCTCCCCATCTCTTCATATAAAGTAGTTGCACTTATCTAACCCTACATCTCCATCCGGACATATACCTTCAAGTCTCCCATACGTCTTCATGATATGGTACTTAATTAAGCACAAGGACAATTTTACCTTTTACCCTTTGCTGGGTAGAAGCAGGTTGCAGTTGTAGACAGGATGTTAGCATAAGTGTGGCTACAGAACAATAGGTAGGTTAAGGAATGCATTGCTTGACTACCAGCAAACAGCAAGCGTCTTCGTTGAGGTGATTTATCATTGTAGTGACTTTATTATTGGGTTGAAATTCTGTGTGTTGCAGCCATTTATGATTGTAGTGACTTTATTATTGGGTTGAAATTCTGTGTGTTGCAGCCATTTATGAAATTAAGTTCACTGCAGCAGGAACTGGTGCAGGGCCAGCAGAAATGGGTTGGACCATTTCCACATTAGTGTATAACAAAAACTGGCCATGTAACTATGTGCACAACTTGTGGTTAGGTAGACCAGTCTTTTCAGTTTCGTCTGGCCTGACCTCCCCATTGTAATTTCTGGGAGAGTCACGTTTCCTAAAGTTCCGTTACGTAAACAGATCAAATTAATGCTATGATTAGAATCCAATTCAATGGTATGGGCCACAGTTCGCAGAGGTGCTTCTTTCCGCATGACTGTTGGATCAGTGTGTGATTTCTGTTGAGTGACTCCGAATTGTTTGTAATAAACGAGGGAGATGTGATGAATGTGACAAGACAAAGGGTTGCTGATGGCTGGTTCACCTTCATTCAGAAGGCAGCATTTCACGATCTCTCCAGTGGACCTAAAGGTAGTCTTCTCAGCCTGTTACATCAGCAGTGCCAGTGGCTAACCTCTTCCTGTAATAAGTTTTTATTGAGGTCATTTAACTCTGCGTATCAAATGCAGAAGTTTGTGTTTCTGATGTCAATGAGAGCATGGTAGGATGGATATTAGTTCTGAATGAAAATTAATTTAGTTTTAATTGAAGAAGTGATCCCACATCTTCTGTCAACAACACCATTCATTTAATATTGACTCTGTCAGTATGTCAGGCTATATAGTATTGAATGGAAGGCTGGTAGTGGATATTGGAAGGAACGCGGAAGAAACTGGTTTGGCATAATTATTATCCTGGCATTTGCCCGAAGGTATGGAGGAAAGCCACGAAATACCTCAAGATAACCAACCGGTGGCCCTGCTGAGTTTTGAATCTCTTGAATAGAAGCCAGTAGCATTGCTGCTTGGCCAACAGTGCTTTAAATTAAGATTTTGGTCTGTTGATTTATTTTAAAGCTAATTAAAATAAACTATATAGATCTTAACACTTCACACTTTTCAAGAACAGAAAGTGGAAACATAAGACTTAATGCCCCGCCTGAGAATACTATGATAAACATTGTGTATTATTAAGTAGTTCATTTCCTTCCACCTTGTGGTAACTTCCCATCTCCGATTTTACCTTTCCCATACCTAAGTAAGGCATTATAACCATTGGAAATTTATTTTTTATAGTGTTGAAGTGTCAGTGAATGTATTGTACTGGTGAAGAGAGAGTGGAGTTTTACCTCCACTCCCCATACATCTTTGTAGTATGGTGCTTAGGCATGAGCAGTTTTTTTTTCATTGCCCTACAAGTAAGCTTCATCTTAATTTGAATCGTTCATTATTATGTCATCTTGCGTTGTGAGGCTGTAGTTAAGACAGAACTGTTGGAGCCAGCAATTTAGTTGCTTTGAACATAGGCACACTGATTTCAGATGAATTGTTCTCAAGAATTCTGCTTCTGTGATATAATGCCATGTAGGCTTTTGAAAGTCGTCCGCCTTTTGAAAGAACATGTGGCCTCTATCATCAGGGTTGAAGAGTAAACCAAGCAGGCGGTGAGCAAAGAAATGAGCACTCATTTTTACTGGCCCCCCTTTTCAGTCCTGCTACAAGTGTCATCTAAGTTAAGAAAATTCTTTTTTCTCTACAGTAAAGGCAATTTGCTTAGGAGTATAACATTTTTCTTAAATAGTTTATGATTTTGGCCCCATTCTTTGTAGCCCATCATTCGTAACACAACAGCAACAGCAACAAAACAACAATAATTTGTTATTTTGTACCACATTTACAGTTGCAAACAAAACAGTTTTACTCAAATAGGATTTGATCATATGCCCATCTGTGTAGGAGTCCAGCTCTCTACCCATGAGTTAAATGTACATGACCAAAATGAGACTTTAACAGCACAAGATTTGTAGGATTGGAAGTTTTCACTAGGAAAGCATGCTTTTTGAGTCCAACTTGGAACTAATTTTCTAGAGGAATGTGCATTGAGTATTGCAATCGGTCGCATATCACTTTCAGCAGTTGTATTGCCACTGCCTCTTAAATTGGTGATGGCAGTGCATAAGGGACATTTGTCATAAAAAATACCACATATAAAATACATGTTTATTTTTTTAATGAAAATCATATAAGTTGAAAGATAATGCTGTCTGCTTTCAGTATAGGCATGGCAAGGCTGATAAAAGACTAAAATGATCAGGCCAGTAAGTGAAATCGCCCTTTACCGTTATGATGGACATGTGTAGAAGAGGAAGTGTAATTAATACACAGTACACTGAGTGCTGTTTTGTTATGTAAGAGTTTTGCGAAACACAAGCACCACGAGGCCAGTCAAGTGTTGATGAGGGCTTCTTCTTTCACATAAGAGAGGTCCTAAAAATACAGTGCTAAATTTACTGTTGTGGTACACCTCCTCTTGAAGAAAGAATAAATCACAGTCCATCTACTGCATCTTGCCAGCATTGTCATGTTTATACCTTTGAATGTATCCTGGACAAAAGTTCATTTGCTGGCTTTTGCAACTTTCTTCGCATATGAGAAAATTAGAATGTTGTGTTTTTGTTTGGTTGCAGTGGAATTGAACATAAAGATGAGGTATACTCATGCATTCAGCTGACACCTGGTGAGCAACTGGTGGAGTCTGATGTGGAGCCTGATGTGAAGCCTGTTGTCTTGCCGGCTGTAGTGTCACGCCCACAGGTGGTTACTACCAAGATTTTTGCCCAAGCATCGCCTACACCTCTTCATATCATTGCTCCCACCCCCTCTCCAACTTCTTCCTCTCCCACCCCTGCTTCTGATCCAATTTCTGCAAGTTCCACCCATGAAACAAAATTACCTACATTCTCCTCAAATACAGGACCTCATACTGTCACAAGTAAATTATTTGGACTTGCTTCATCTTCTGTGCCCTTAACACAGACTCCCACACCAGTCCCCAGTCCAGCCAAGACAGCACAGATATCAGATTCTTCTCCACCCCTGCTTATCCCTCTTTCATCAGCATTCTCACGCCCACAGGCTGCTACTTCAAAGATATTTGCACCCAGGACAGAGGAAATGAACAAAGGCTTCCTTATGTTTTCAGAAGAGGAACCAGGCCTAACAAGTATGTTTCTTTGTAAGAATTTAAGACATTGGCGTCAATACTATATCATATTAACTAAATCGTCCTCTTGTTAATCTTAAATGATACATAATAATTGGTTGCAGTGCTCAAGGATGAACCAGAGGACTTGACACACCTGGCCCCAACTGCTGGAGATGTGGATGTTCCTCTTGAAACCACCTGCTTCATGTCAGACATGTTTGATGACTTTATACTTTCTGACACTTATTGCCCTCTTCTAACAGAAGACTTGAACACATTGAGTGATTCTCAGTCCAGTCATTCAAGTTCTAATAAAGGCGAGGGCAGCAACAGCAATGACCCTTTCTTCTCTTACCGCGATGAGACCTCCTCTTCTGGTGGATCTCCCAGCTCTCATCTTCATTCACCAGCCCTTTCAAAGGTACCAGTTTACATTTCTTTGAAATATACCACAGATTTGGAATTAAATACGTTAAGTTTCATTTTATGTGTCCTGCAGTTGCCTATAGTTGTTCACCTATTTTGTGGGTAGTAAGCTTTCAGAAAGAGGTAGGAAAGTTAATCAACATATTTATATGTCCGTTTCAGAGTCCTGGCGACTGTAGTTTGCCTTCATTATGTAGTCCAGGAGACCCTGGGGATGACAATAACATGACTCCTTTCTTGTCCCTGCATCTGGATAGTACTAGCATGTCAGACGGGGATGAAGATATGAGCATGCGTGCACCATACATCCCAATGGGGGTGGGAGATGACTATCCCCTACTCACATCCACGGATCTTATGTGGGGTGCTCTCCCAGACAAGCCACCTTCAAGTAAAACCAACAGTTCCAGTAAAAGCAGTAGTTGGTGAGTTCACGTTTCTTACAGGGAAATAGTGTTTTCTGAAATTCATATTCATATTCATCAGCTCAACATACTAAGCAAGTGTACGTTTCCATGAGCAGCAGCTTGTGCCATTTGAAGCATACTGTTTGTGTGTACGAGTAGACACATGCTTTTCATCATCTGGCATTTCTGTATCCTTAGTGAGGCTTGAATCATAAATGTTTAAGTCCATCATGTTCAAACAAAGCAATATACATTTGTATCAGGTGCACAACACCAACTGCAGCTGTTACGAAGACAAACCTAGGCTCAAGTCTTGCACAGCTGTTGTGTGCTGATAGTCCTGGACAGCGTTCTAGTCGACCGCTGCCCATGAAATGTAATGACCATGGAGGAGGCCTGATGGATCCTAGTGATGTACTTGGTCAAGTTATCAGGGAACATAGTGAGTCATGCTTTCTTTTCTTTTAGTTGAAAAATAAATATCCTGATAATGAAAAAGTATATGAAATGTACAGTTACATGCATTTTATCCTCAACATTAGAACACTTGACATCCAAACATCCACACATACAAGTGGCATAAGAACTGGTAATTTTTGTTGTATTTTATTTAGTTTTCTCTGTACTGCCTGTGAATGTGTAATGGACTCTGTATTTTCATTTATAAGGTAAACTACATGCAGTATTATAGATAAATAGGCTGTGTTCATAAGCTTACATTCTCTACACCCTTAAATATGTTATTTCTTATGGAAGGCAGTTAAAGCTATCCATGTAGGAAGCCATGAAGGCCCATAGGATTGTGAGAGTCAAGGGTCCCACATTTTCTAGACAGTGGGCTCACAGATGGTGGTAAGGTTGTCAGCCTTACGCGCCAGCCTCCATTTACCCCCCAAGAAGATTCCTGGTACTCATTTCTTTTAGGGGCTGGAGATAATTTGGATACTTCAAATTATGATTTGTTGTCTTTTTTTAAGGTTAAGTTATTTCATCTATATGCATATGCTTTTTCATGCTAATGAAAATGATGGGGTTGTAGATTAGTGATATAATGGGTTTATAAATTGATTTATCTGAACCAAATTTTTATTTACTTGAGCGGAAGGAAACGACATGCAACTCTGGTTGACAGAATTTAGGGATATATAATATGTTAAAGCTGCTCCAACTTATTGGCTTAGATTTCGGTTATCATCTTCATGGTGAACGAATTGGAAGGAAGTTGCTCGAGATATGTACATACGTTTTGCAGTTTGAGTGTAGGTGGGCGTATTGAGCTAAGCACAGTGCTGTCTAATGGGAAGGTGCCAGGTGATTATGAGATGGTGTGGTCAAGAATGGGATACAGCCATACTTTGCATGATTTTTATCCATTTTTACCGATTAAGTTGTAGAGGTGTACAGCTCTCTCAGCTGATGATGGTGGGTACAGATGTTTGCTAGGACTTCAGTTTGCCTTGAGTTCAGTGCTGTGGTTGGTCTTGGTGGAGTATTCCCCTATGACTGATTGTTATCCAGGCTGGAGAACCAGCAGTCAGCAGTAGACAGACTTTACTCCCACTGTGAGATCTGTATATCAGGCTGCTTGTTTCTTTTGCCTCGTTCATTTGGAAGGTGATGACTGCAGTATATTCTGAAACATTGAAACCGCTTCAACATACGATGCCACTAACCGTGGTAGCCAAAGTTACTGTGTTAGATATGGGCCATAAATCTAAGGACAAGATTATGAAAGCGGTGATATTTAGAACAGAAATGGAGGTAATCCTTTGGAAACTTATTCTTTACATCTCGTACATTGCTTGTACGTCACTCTGCAAAACTGGATTACTTTAATGCTCTCATTTTTAACCCAAAAAAACACTGAGTCAGAAAATGTAAGTGGAAAACATAAGGTCGTTCAGTTAAAATTCAAAGAATCTGCTAAAGTAACATACATAAGCATGCAGCCAAGTGAATTTGGAAGAACACAAAAAATTCAGTTTGTATAATACTATATTCTCATTCACCCATAACTTATGCAGAAATAGCCAAACATAAGCTCTCCTTAGCATTTAAATCCCTTCCTGTTGTGGTCCCAGCTGTGTGTCTCCAACCCTAAGATATTCACATCCTGCATAGAGAATATGATTATTTACATTTTGTCAAGTAGAATTCTTTATGTCCATTTTGTGTAAGAGGAAACTGAAGTGCATTTACAGTTGATCTGTGTTGAACAAGGATTTATTCACTTTGGGTTTTGCCCATTGGTTGAAACACATTTGGAATTAGTAAACCTTTTAGTTTCTTATTAATTTGTTTTCATGCCTTTTGAGCTATATTTTCTGCATTCGTCACTGTTGTTGATACTGGCTATGGGCTATGAAATATAAGACCACAATTATAAACTGTTAAATCTTATGCTTCTAATGGAAGTAATGCTTTAGAGAAAACAGGATTTTCTCACCAACTTGGACGAAACTTATAGCAGTACTGAAATGGAGGACCAGTAAAAATTTGTGCTGGTTGTATGAGCAGAAGAGTAGCCATTAGTTATGAAGTACTTAAATTAGCCAGTATTCAAGTATGCTAATAAATTTGGTTTCATTTTGCAAACATTGAGGTATGACTCAAGTATGGAAAACCTACCTGTAACCTAATTAACCTTCTTGGTCCTGTAGCCACCCAGTAATAAGAAGAAATATGTTATTGAGCTGGGAGCACTTGTAGAGCCAGTTCTACTTCATGACAGGGTGACTGGGAGGACAAAGGCTAGCACTTACTAACATATCTTCTAAGAATTTTATGCATTGGGCATAAATATAAATACATTGTAGTGTGAGAATGCCCTCTCTATAAGTAGACCAGTAACCCATGTTTACTGAATTTTAGGAACCTTCAAAAGTCTGTTAATTTACCATAATCTGTCTGAAACTCAGTTACTTATCAATAGCAACATGCCTGGGTGAGATTGGGTACCGAGATTTTAAATCTGATTGTTGGGATGGCAGCTTTTAATGGGAAATGTTATGTGTATTGTGGGACAAGATGAAGTATAGGAGCCTTACATCTGGGGTTTCAATTTTAAAATACATTAGCTCACAGCCTGGTGACATGAATGGTACTTCATACTTCAGAACAGTATTTATTGTTTCATAATTACAGATTTAACTTGTTAAAAATACAAATAAGTACTGTAGGAGTTTCATCGCAGTATGAATTTTGGATTGTAGTTTTATGTGTACACTTTTGTGAGATGTTTTACAGTACTTTATAAAAACATTTTCTGCCCTCCATAATTAGATTTATTTTTGCCATTTGAACTGTTTCCTACATACAGCTCGTTTTTGAACCCCCTGCCCCCACATGTTTATATTTTGATACTTCTATATGTTATAATTTTAGAATTGCTACTCTCAGAAGTGAGGGGGCACGCTGTAGCCTAGTTGGTTGAGGGGCTATGCTACAAGCCAGAAGGTCACGGGTTCAATTCCTGATGAGGTCATTGGATTTTTTTCATTTGACCTAATCCTTCCAGCCACACTGTGGCCCTGGGGTCGACTCAGCCTCTAACAGAAATGAGTACCAGGAATTAATTAAATAATTTTCCTGGGGAGTAAAGCTCGGCCGGTGCGTAAGGCTGACAACCTTACTGCCTTCTCTGAGCCGATTGTCTAGATAATGTGGGACCCTCAACGTCTCGAAACCCTATGGGCCTTCCCAGCTTGGTACAGGGATACCTTTATTTTTACTTTTACTCTCAGAAGTGAAGATCATTAGCTTTAATGTAATTTATGCTTAAACATATTTGTTGATGTATTGTGCAAAAATGGATATAATACAGGAGCCAGTATAGTTTAATGCAATAACGTAATTTACTTTTGCATGTAAAGTACAAACAGTAAAATGTGGTAATTTAATTTCCTCTTGTTATGACATCTGTGTCTTGCCTGTCATTTGGGAATGAAGTTGTGAACTGGATCATATACATACTTGGTATGCAACTCTTACTCAACATAGCTAGAATTTTGTATTTATTCTTGCGGTAGTTGTTGCCAAGTTGACTGCATGTACGCCAAGAAAACAGAAGATACATGTTGACAGGTATTTTAAAGAAGTTATTCTTTGTTTGTGGGTTGTATTCAGACACGAAGTATTCCGATCATTTTTAACCCTTTGACTGCCAAACACCGCACATAGAACAGCTACCTGTTAGAAACACCAAGGCTACTTAGGGTAAGTGCAGCGGCCTCCGTAGTCTAGAGGTAATGTTCCCACCTCATGACTCGTGGTACGCAGGTTCAAACCTGGTGGAGGTCGTGGAATTTTTAAGGGCGGAAAAATTCAGGGAACAAGTCCTCCGGGAGGGACTTTAAGCCGTGGGTCCTGTGTCGTAGCTTTACGGCACGTAAAAGAACCTCATATCTCCAAAGGAGGTCACTGAGCTAAATTCAAGGACATTTCCCGCCCAGCAGTAGTCTCTAACACCTCTGATAGATGGGGGAAACATTATAGATACCGCCAAGCCAATAGAGGCCGAACTCGCTGGCTCGGTCGGGACTGATGGTACGCACCAATATCGGTAGGGTATAGAGACTGGTAGAATATCATAGAGGGAAGCACAATGGACCAATACTGGTCTCAGTGCATGGGGAAACCCACCCTCTCCACTAACTAACTAACTAACTAGGGTAAGTGCAGTTGGACAGAAACACCAACAGTACTCTCATAATATTTACAAATGGCTACCGGTGTAGATAATATGAAAGTCTGTTCTTTCCTCTAAACATCAGAGTATTACACCTTTAATGCCATATCTTGACAGAAATTCTTTACTAAGGGATTAACATAGAACCAGTCCTCTTTGGTAGTTTAATAGTGTAAATATACTGAGCAGATTTAATTGGCTCATGGTGTGCAGATGGTTAAATGCAGGGTAGCACATATTTAATGCATGTGAAAATATAAAATTATTATTGTAATTAATTATGTATCACAAAACTGTAGGCAGTCAGTCTGTTCTTATGGGGTTGACTTACGTTTGCTTTTTTTTTTAGTGGGGTTGTCAGAAACAAGTGTTCCAGCCACCCTTGTCAAAAGTGTGAATACATTAAAAATTATGTTGTTGAAGCTGTCACAGATGTTATGATTGAGATTTTACATCACATATGCAAGAGAACTGAATATTGATGGGATGTTTTATCATATTACAGCTGGTAGCCACTAAAACAGCGTGTCTTATAACATACAGCGAGGGATTGACATTACATGTTTATATGCCTTGACAACTATACAGCTTCCTCAGTTCATTTTGTATTTAGTTTTGTATAGTGAAAGGAGAATGTATAAGTAGAGATATTGTAGCTGCTGTGTTGCCAAGCAACTGAAACTCTCTCTCAGATGTAACCCCCTTTGATTAGAAGTACTGAAATTCCATAATGGCTTTCAAGTCAGACAATAACCTTAGAATGAGTGGAGCCTAATGCATTATATCCTAAACAATTTGAGCAATACATCACATATTTATGTTCAGTTTTCACATATTTTGCTGTGAGTTTTCAGTCATATCACACAGGTGATATGCGCTTTGAGAGTGGCATTTCGATATTGATTGTATCCTCTGTAAGGAACAGCATCTTCAGGTAGTGTGGAGTGGATTGCCATTCCAGGGCTGCCTCCCCAGCACATACTGCCCCTGAAGGGGGGTGGTCCCATATCATCTACGGCAGGCATAAAGGGCGCAGGACCTGCAGAACGACCTTGCAAGCGTTCATGTACTCCCACTACAGATGATCAGTACACTTCTGCAATCATCAAAAGAACTAAGAGCGAATTGAAGGCTACCCAGAAACTGCCATCCCAGCTGCTACAACAGCTGATCCAGACAAGTGGTCCCCAGCAAGTATACTCCAGGGGACCACGGGGTGACTCAGTGTGGGTTCTAGATGGAGGGGGGACACATAATGGCAGTAAACAGCAGCAGCAGCAACAACAGAAACAGCCACCTCCAACACCCAGTGACAGCGTTCTCATGAATTTACTGGTTAGTGGTTGTGATGTGAGTGCTGGTTACATATGTTTAAGTTCTAAGAGAAATCTGCCCACACACTCATCAGCATAGGCAGACTAGCAGTATTTCTGATATTTGTGCATTATATTCTGCATACCTAATGATGCATAGCTGAGTTGTTTACACTAAACGAGACCTAGGGGATTCTGGGTGTTCTAGAAGTCAGTTTGCTTGATTCCTACATAGAGATGAAAAGATGAAAAGCAGTTATGCATTTAAACACAGAAATATTACATGTGGTTGTTAGGTTATTTTATAATGCTTCAGATGGTAGGTAGCATAAGCTGGTAAATAGTAGGATGATATAGTGAACTGGGAAAAGTGATGTTATGACCTAGTTTAAGGTATTGTAACTGCATTTACCTGCAGGTATGGAGGGAAACCATGATAGCTTGATTCATATAGCCAGTCCTCAGTCAGAATTTTAACTGGCTATCTGCACCACAGAATCAGTCTGTTTGTTTTATTTCCACATATAAACTATTATTAACTGGAACTGAATTGCACCAAGGGCCATTCTCTTCTCATGTATATTTCAGCAGCTGGTTCACACCCAGGTATGTCACTGCAATTGCATTGTATAGCAGAAATATGCAGTGGGGCAGCAGATGTGAGTATCTGAGCACCTGGCAGGGCTGCTGCAAATGCTGCAAGGAAGCAAGAGGAATGAAGCTCTGAGTATGAACACTGGCAGCACGTGCCTAGAGACTGCCAGTATGAAAACAATTCTTATGTCTGTGATTTATCCTGTATTACTGAACATGTTTGTTGTTACTGTGGTTCCATTGGCTCTCTGTATTATCAGGACAGAATGTGTTGGGTATCCCTTGTGGTACAGAATTCTGTGCAGCATTCCGTTTTGCTGTAGCACATCAACATGCAGTACCTCGCCTGTACATTTATTGGACATAAGCACACCTCTTTGTATTCATTATAATTTTTAATAATCATGTCTTCTATAGGTTCTATAGAGCATAAGTGGGAATTAGGATGTAATAGTGATTCAGATTTCTGTCAAAGGCAACCTGTTAGTTCATACTGAAATTGCTACCTGATTGTTTGGTATGTAGTTAAGTAATGAGTATTGGATGTTAATACAAAGGAAGATCAATTTTATCACATTCCCATTACTTTTTGATGGAATGTGTCTGATATATTTTAGAATGCTTTTGCTTTATGCTGAGTTAAGAGAGGCATGATTGAGCAGAATACAACTTTCAGGTAGTAGTTAGAAAGGCAACAACTGTCATCACCGCACAATTCAGGTCATGAGAAGTTGGAAGAGATTTTTACACCCAGTACTTCTGTTTAAGTGGCATCTCTCATGCCTGTTCTTGTTAATTGTCTTGTAAGTAGTGGTCAAGGAGTACAATTGTAAATATTTAGTGATACTATACATGTGAGGACTTTTCTTTATGATATCCTGTTTACAGTGTTGTGGATGGAGTGCAGCAAAATTGTAAAAGTGGTGGAAGTGTCATCTGTACAATAAAAGTGAAGTAGTTTGAGTATCCCAATATCCTAATCCTACTGATTCATTCTAATTTCATGAGCTACCTCTGTCAGTTGAGATATTTTTGAAGTTTAAGTTCTGGGCTGACTTGCAAAACAAAATTAGTTTTATCTTTTGTGAGCAAATGAGAAGTTATATCTCAGAATTGACAGAAGAAACATGAAGAACAGTGGCAAGTAATGCTGGGTGACTGACAGAACAGAGAACAGTAGCAGTGAGTTGTAAGTTAGAAGCACTCTAAAGTACCACTATATCTATCTTCATGTAGACAGGGTATCAGTTATATGAATAGATTTTCACAGAAAGATAAAACCTCTCTTGAAAATATAATTATCAACAACAATGAACATGTGGTATTCAAGCAGTTGATGCTGAAAAATGGAACTTTTTTTGTAATTACGTTCTCTAGACCAAAATAACTGGAAATTATGAAAATTATCAACTTCACCCAAAGCTGTACTTGAGCAGTTATCTGAATATGAAAACTTTAACTAAAGAAGAATAAGGCTGTCTGTTGTTCCAGTAATCTCTGTCTCNTGCACGAGTTCATTTTTTAGCGTACTAATTGATTCATATCATTTTCTGGGTGCCATATTATCTTGTATGTGTAGTTTACTATCAAGGAAATTAATTTAAGATATCCATAGTAGCAGTAAAATGAACTTATATGGTCCCATAAATCAATATCACTTTAATGTGCAGCAAAGAAAACAGAGCGAGATTCAAAGTTCTCACACATTGAAGATATAGACAGCAGTCTTCTCGGTTGTGACGTAGTGTAGTCTGGTAAGTCAACCCTGAAGATGGAGATAGCAGATTCCTCCAAAACACTGGTAAATGTCATTCTGGTAACTATCTAAGACCACAGTTTGAAGCAGACAAAAGTTACTCAGATCTACCCTTCACCCATGCCGACATCACTAGTACATTTCTCTTTATTACCATTTATGATGCAAAAGTACAAGTATGAAGTCACAGCCTATAATAATATAGTTCATTTTTGCACACATCCATGTATACTGCAAGTAATCTGGTTTTGTTTTGTTTCATATTCAGGTGAAATATTTCTGAAGTTTTTCCTTGGAAGGCTTTGCACAGCATAGATTCTGTTATTGGTGTGTGGTTGTGGGAAATCTGCAGTCTCTTAGGTTAAGTGGCTTTAGCATTATAAATGTACAACTTGTTTCCATTGGTAGTTATTGACGTCCTTTGGTAGTTAGGACCTTAACTTTCTTTGTCAAAGCATTCCTGATGGCAAGGGCAGTTTAATATTTCATGTATTCTGAGCTTCATTAGCATATTTCTTACAAACAAAAATATGTTATAGATTTAATTAATTAAGTGTGCATCTTATGACTTTTAATTACTTTATATGTTTTGAGCTTGATTAATTATAATAGAAGTTTATTGGAGTACCCTCTAAAGCAAGTGTCACTCTACATCTGGTATTTTGAGCTTCAATTTTGCTTTGTCTTTATTTTCACTTTAAGTCAAGCACTGCAAGTTTTATAACTTTACATTCCAGTTGGCCTCACCTGCGTTCTTATGTCAGTTTGCTTAATTGGAAGGTCTTCCGCAGTCATGCAGTGATGCATTCAGAACATATAGAAGGTTGCTCTGTACCATGTGTTGCAGATATTTTCAATGCATCACAGAAAAATGTTCCATACTAATTCTTATTTTATGCATCATGAAATTAAACCTTGGTGTTTATTTGTTTCACATTTTTAGAAGGAATTTACCTCTGTTTTCTCAAGTTGGAAGTCATCAGCCTAGGAAGTGTGATTTTATTTTTTGTTGAGATAAATTAAAATTGGGTCACATGTTTAACCCATATAACTTATTTGCCTGCTTATCACACACCACATTTTCAACAGAATGATATGTTCACTTTCTCATTTTGTGAAAATAATGGTAACATGAAACTGAGACTGCAGTTGTGAAATTGTTCATATACTCATACTAATTCTATTTAAATCACCATGCCAAAGTCAGAATTGTTTAAATTCCATACTGAGTGAAGCAAGTACTGTTTATGTACACAGAACAGCAGAGTAAATATTGGCTGCCTTTTTAGAGAATGTGACATGCAGAAATCAATTGAATCAAATCAGCATATTGAGTAAAGTGATGTACTTTATACATCTGTCTCAGTTTACAGCTAGGCAGATGATTCTACACACGGCATTTGTAAGAAGTGAATATGTGAAAATGTTGTGGGATGGGATTGGACATATTCTGGAAAGGAAAACTCCATGACTATGAAAGGAACACATTCATCAAAGAAGCATATACAGAAAATGAAAGTAATGAAAGAAAGGAAAATTGAAGAATACTGTTAAGCAGCATAATGATCTATGTAGTGACTATTGTTATACTTGATTACTTTGTGAACCTGTTCATAAGTCCTCAGGTGTATTATATAAAATAGCAGCATTACAGTTGCATCACTGATACAGACCTAATCAGTTCATCAACATAAGTCGTTGAAGAGATCTGTGAATAGACTTAACATTTCAAAGGGTAAATTGAGATACAATAATTGGTATGCAGTTATATTAGTTGTTTTTTTTGTGTGTGTGTGTGGTCATGTTCCCCATGCTGTACTCATTTCAGTACATAATGTACATGTCATGTGTTGCTTGCCTGCGGTGAACTTTGTGATGACCCGTAAGGAACCTTTGAGATCAGCATCAGGAATTTCTTGAAACTGAATAAACATCAGTTGCTCAGGGAGTCCATGGCACATATTAATAGTTCAGGTAGTTTAAAACGTGGTGACTGAATTTAGACATTGTTTGGTATTTTAGATTATGTTAAAATTCGGATAAAGAGGATAAACTATAACCACCTTTCTCCCCCCACCACCGCAACCACCACACAGTGTAATAAAATGCTTATAGCATAAAACTCATGTCATCCATTGTTTCTACCCCAGACAAATTTTTCTAAATTTCAGATGCAGATATGAAAATTCCTTGATATAAATGCCTTTTTAATAGGGTTGGTCCTTTCACACCCACACATGATCCTCTAAGCTGCAGTATGTCCAAAGAATGAAGATTTCCCAGTCTTATGATGCTAAGCCATCTGGAACCTCAGTCCCAGAAGGGCTTTAAAGGGTGCCTTTGCAATGTGCAGTACAAGAATTATGAATGTGTGTTTAGAAGTAAGGAGGTTTTATCTTACTGTAAGGATCAAAATATGAGAACAGATCAGAATTTTCAAGTTCCTGAAGTGATGGTGCCTGTGAAAATTTCTGTCTTTTGAGAGGCTTTGTAGTCTGGTAGATAGTTACCATTGTCTCAGAGGAACCTGCTGCATCCATTTTTACCGTCCGAAACATTGGTGACTGTGTGTTGGATGATGTGGTGTCATGTCCCCAAAACTTTAGTCTTGGAAATAACGTTTCAGTGCAAGCATTTATTTTCATGCATTTGTGTGGATATGAATGTTGGTGTTATGCTTAGTCTGGATCTTTTCAAAACAAATCATTTCCTCTCAGAGTAGTTGCTGTGACAGCTGAACTGTATCCACATATAATCTCTATTTTGTGTTTGGAGTACATATTGCTGGCCTACAAGCTAGTAGAGTAGTTACTGAAAAATTTACAGCAATTTGAAAATCAGTTCATTGTTCAAGCAGTGTCAATTTCTAAAGAATTCTTGAAGACGGCAATACTACCAAAATATACAGAATCTTCCTCAAAGACTGAATTGGCCCACTCTTACCATTAGCCTGTTAGTTGAAATCCCAGCTATTTATCTGCTGAGCAGGAGGAGTCAGGGGTCACTGGTAATGTGCTGTGCATTGTAAACACTGATGTGCAGTTCTTAAAATGAATAATAGTTTAAACACCATATACAGTTGATGCCCATAATGTCTCTCTTCTGCCATTAAACTGCAGGTCTCATGAAAAGAACTGTATGACAGTAGTTTGAGTTCACTGACCTCAGTATATGTAATTATTTTACAGATGTTATGCTTACATTCATCCAGTCTGTGGGGGTTATTTGAATATACTTTGGTTTTAAGGTTTCCCCATAAATAAAAACTACAGAGATTTAAGTCTGTAGATGCTGCATCCCACAATTTATGACTTATCAGTTTCGTGTTCAAATGCCATGTTTATACATTGATAGAAAAATTAGCAGTGTGTGCTGTAATGCTGTCTTGCATAAAATAACCATGTCTTGTTTGGGTTGAAGAACATCATTGACATACTGCTCTACATTAATAGGCTTTTAAAAAATATGGGTATTTCAAAAGTCTGTCTCATATTAATACTGATACCAGTTATTCTGATCATTGATATACCTACTTGTGTGGAACTAAGATTCATCAGTAAATGTTGCAGGTCAAGAAGACCAACATACATTGGCAGCAAAAACCAGAAATACGTTCTTGCTTTCTAATCGCCTTCATCAATTCCTTTGACCTGTCTGGCTTTAAAGTGCAGTAGATGTAACTTTTAGTCATTCTCCATGCTGTTATCATCAAAACCTGTGCCTGTTTGAGTCCCTTATGTTAGGGATTTCAAGGTGAATGTTCTAATCTGGCTCCAAATTTGTCAGACTTTTCCTCAGCACAGCAAATATGTCTGTATGCCTGTATTCTTTGTCCAAGAGAGATGCTGTTTAATAAATTTTGTATCACCGATACAGAAATTGCTGATGAAGCTGGAACACAAACACTAGGACACATGGTAAAACCATCCTTTAAATGATATGATTTATTTTTCACATAGGTATTGTACAGAAATACCTACTGTTTGGGCATATATTTCACCATCCCAGTTCAGTACTGTAATGAACTTCTGAACTTATAAGAACTGATACATATTCCACTGAGTTGTTTGCAGGTTCAGTGACAGCTGTACAAGATAAACAGTGACAAAGACATTGCATAGTACTGCAGATGACTCTCCTCATCATTCGTGTATAGCATAAAACATGTTGAGTTACTGGTTACAGGACATATCCAGTTCAGCCTGTTAAGAAAGACTCTGTGTCTTACCGTTAAACAGAGTATCTGTGGAACTGCAAGCTTGTATTCTATGCCTTGAAGTGTGTTATAGTTTCTTGCAGTGACTTTCATCAGTGAGAAGAATTTAAGTTCCAACACAGGATCCCACGAATGAAAAAGAAAAGTGATTAGAAATATATACATCAAAATAAGATTTATTTATTGGAATGCAGATTTGTAATTCTGTACAATTTTGCAGCTCTAAATAAAGGATATAGTATGTGTGCTTTCATTTTCTAAGAAATGTTGAATTCTGTTTGTGGAAATTCAGTTATAAAAATCTGGAAGACTCAGATAATGCAGTCATTATTTCTGATGTGAGGCCCATTTGGAATTGTATAAACAAAGTTAAAATAAAAATTTCTGAGTGCAAAGTGAGACATACTTAAGTTTGAGAAAATAGTTAATTAAATTTTAATTTTTTCCCCATATCATTGCTTCTTGAACAGTGTGTGATTTTGGTAGCAAGGGGACAGTCTGATAACTGTGGCCACAAAATGTAGGATTGGGGTTTCTAATTACAATTTTAATCAAAGAAAAACTGAAGTGGCATGAAAGCCCTTCATGTTTCCTTATCAGACAACTGCACATTTATTTAGCTGGCTGTCATCAAAGTTTATTAAATACAAGTGTGAAATGTCAAATTAATCTGTTATCTGTCCATATCTTGGTATTTCTGTTACTGGAATAACCCTAGTTAAGGGAGCAACAAATGAAGTTTGTTTGGGTGGGCTGACCAAAGTAAGGAGCCAAGGAAAAGCATAGGTGGTGTTCATGGTGAGGTGTTTAACATAGAATTCCTAAATGTTCTAATGCATGTGTGTCTATGGTAGTTTATTATTATTATGATGTATGGCATGTATGTAAAAGTATTATGTGGTTGAAAAGTGTCAATAGGACCAGTCAGCTGTAAAAGCTGTAGTAGTAGAGCAAAGAAAACTATTTATATTTTCTTTATATCTTCTTTATGTGTGGTCATTGTGTACCACCCTGTGTTTTTGCATGCGTGAAAACGTCAGTAGTGCCAACAATTTAAGCTCTGCTCTGTGTAATAGTGCCAAGTTGAGGAAAGAAAGAAAAGCAAATTGATTTTGCCACTTGATAGAAGCGCTGAATAGTCCTAATGAGTCCTCTACTGTGTACCTTCTAGTATGGTGACTTTGTTTGATTTTGCTGGTTTGCTTGGTTCACTACCAGGCACAACTTTCTGCTTCACTGTTTGCATACCTTTATTTAAAGAAATATACTTAAACTTGAAAATGTACAGCCATATTGAAGTCCAGTTTCTCCAGGAAAGGGAATACTATGACGCTCTACAAAAATTTCTTCTAAGTAAAAAATGTCTTGATAGAATACATTGGGCATAGGAGTTGGATCTACGTTATATCTTACTTAGCTGTTCTTGGAATAGCTTAATTAACTTCGTTCATTATTAAGAAGTACATTTCTACAAGAGGCGGTCTGGAAGAAGCCACTTCATTACCATGTCCATGTCATGTTATCTTTTATGTGTAGAGTGGGGAGTAGTAATTTCAAAATTTGAAGAAACGTTTCCCAGAAGCGATATATTCATCTGCATAATATGTCCCAATAACAAATATGGATAAGAAACTAACACAGTATTTAACTTTAACATTTCTTTGTCAGAATTTATAATGTAATAATTCAATGATGAAAGATTGTGGCTAGATTTGTATTTGCTATCTTGCATTCTTCAAAATTATTATGAAACCCAAGATGGGTTGAGCAGGAATTGACTTGCTTGCAG
Source organism: Cryptotermes secundus (assembly GCF_002891405.2). Classification (NCBI taxonomy): domain Eukaryota; kingdom Metazoa; phylum Arthropoda; class Insecta; order Blattodea; family Kalotermitidae; genus Cryptotermes; species Cryptotermes secundus. The sequence goes on along the minus strand of NW_019741302.1, from coordinate 276,331 downwards.
CTTTGAGAAGGAATTCACCCAACAAATAAGGCATATTTAATGTCTGGAACTCATTAAAAGAATAAGCAAAATAGATGTATCAAGTGACAGATAAAAGAATAAGCAAAATAGATGTATCAAGTGACAGATATCGTGTATATATCTCATAGTACGTCCTGCCAGAGTGTGAACCAATAACCCGTGGTGTCCAGACTTCTGATAGAGGATATTCTTCATCCTTCAGAAGTATTGCTTTCAGGGATAAAAGTAATGAAACTCAAACGGAAATTTTTGTTTCTTTTCATGACGATATTCTGTAATGAACATTTTAGTATGGAGAGTAATTTCTTGTTTATAACATAGCTGTGGGACCCACGTCCTCTTCCTTGCTGTTCGCTGGGTGGAAAATTTCAGAAGTGGTATTTTCTTTAACATTTTCTTACTAGGTAATTTATAAATACAGCAGGGTACAGACAGGACCTTTGATGAGAGAATGTGAATGCACTATAGGAACATCATCACATGCCCTTTCTTTCCTCCTATTCAATAGAACTGCTAGTGAAGGGAAAACTGTAGTTGATAGGGCCTGCATTACGTGTCATATTTTTCTGCACATCCATGATAGGTTTGTGTTCTGAAATGTCCATACTGCAAGGTTATGGACAGCTGTACTTCCCATTCATAAAATTTTTCATTTTAAGGATATAATTGCTAAGTAGCTGTAAGCTGAATGAAAGAGTTACATCAGAGTTGCTATTCTTGCAGAGTATGTTTAAAATGGAAAGAGTTATATATGTTTATGTGCTTCCCCCCCCAATTGCTGTACTCTCTTCAACCAGAAACACCAACTGGAGCCTAATTTTACACTTGCACTACCAATTATAAATTTCGGAGAGATGTAGCTTATAGAACACGAATGCTGTGATTCAGGACAGTAGCAACAACTCGGTGAAGACCATTTGCTGTTAGAAGATTGCTCTCTTCTTTGAATATAATGCTGCCACATCATCATCATCATAACCTTTGTGATAGTGTATGTTTAATGTACGTATGAATTCATTTTAAAAAGAACGTGGTTTGAGCTTTAATCTTCGGCAACAGTTTTGTGTGCGTTTAAAAATAAAATCAGCTGATTTGTCATGTATAAAAACACATGCAGAGCATAAGTTTCCACAGCTTAATGCTTAAATCCATTGCCCTCAAAGTAAACTTTTTTAGGTAGGTTACTTAACGACGCTGTCAATGTCGACACTGTGTAGTGTCGATTGTAGGGTGATCAGTGAATGTGGAGCAGTTGTTGAAGTGAGAATTGGTGATGCAAACTGAAAGACTTTAAGAAGACCGACCATGGTGACACTTTGATCACTGCAAATCCGACATTACCTGGCATGGAATTGAACCTGGGCCGTGACAGTCAGACAAGAAACTTTAAATGAGAGTTACACTGTACCATATGTATACCTGATGTGAGAGAATGGCACTTGGCCACTGGTACTTTCAGGCTGGAGGAGAGGTCACTGTATCATAAGTGAAATCGATTACTGTCTTTCACTGATCGGTACCCAAGTGTCATTCTCTTTTGCAGTGGTTACCCAGAGGCCATTGACTAGTTTCAGAAATGAAACATGCTAATAGGCAGATATAATCTCCATGTGAGGCATGTTTAATGCACTGTATTCAGAGATGAGACATGCTGACAAATGCAGTCTCCACATAATACAGCAATTTAGTCAGGTGTGATCTCCACACAATGCAGTGTTTTTACAGATGAAACATGCTGACAGACATATAATCTCCATACAAGCCAGCCATGTAATGCATTGTATTCAGAGATAAATATATGTACTCGTCAGCTCTGCCACACTTGTCTGCTTTCAGCAACTTGAGAACTCTTGAAGAATTTTTCATTAGATAGAAGTAATGAACACTTTATATGAAGTCATACATGCAGGTGTATGCTCATATCAGTCATATTATAGTGAAAAATATTTTGGAGAGAAGTAGAGAAAAATTCATTTTATGCTCCATATCTGAGTCTTACAGTTTTTGGGAGTTACACAAAAGTGATAGGATAGTTGGTATAGTGACTGGCTATGGGCTGGACAACCAAGGGGTTGGAGTTCAAGTCTTGGTAGGGTCAAGAATTTTCTTTTCTCCACATCATCCACACTATCTCTGCGGGCCTACCCAGCCTCCTATCCTATGGGTACCGGGGACTCTTTCCTCGGGGGTAAAATGGTGGGGGCATGAAGCTGACCACTCACCTCTGACTACTGCTGAGGTCAAGAAAACTTGGATGTGTACATCCACTCCTCATGTGTCTTCATGGCATAGTGCTTAATTATTTAAGCAGAGGGACCACTTTACTTTTTATACAAAAGTGAGGGAAGATGCCAGAATTGTTACGGTATGTAAACATTTCCCAGTTAGTATTATTGTCACTTGCTGCTGAATTTGTGCAAAGAATTGTTATCTGTCAGGTATTAATGAGGTGCAAAATCCCGGATGAGGTTTTGTTGACAGATTACATATGTTGAATCCAGGATGCGCACGAGAATAAGATTTAGATTGAAGACACTTTTGTATGTTTCTCCATTCAAAGACCTGTTTTCTCACTGAAACACAAAGAGTCTCAAAAATTTCACACAGTGCGCCTGATTTGTGTACATGTATTTTAAATATTGTTCCTTATGTATCATAAACATTTTTAAGTAATGAAAACTTCTGATGGGTGCATAAGTTCTCATTTCACTATTTCTCATATAGCAGTTTGTATTAATTACTACTTGTAGAGCTTTGCAAAACAACAGTTTCACATTTTATTTTACATCATGCCTCATAACCTACACCTTGGTCCCAAACAACATGATCAAGTGGGTAGCATTTTCAGGAGGTCCCAGGTTTAAATCTCAGCTGGAGGCTAGCTATCCCGACTAAAGTTTCTTGACATTCTGTCCAGGCAAATACCAGAATTGTACCTTAAATTAGGTGACAGACACTTTTTTTCCCACGTCCTTTCCCATTCATTACTCACTAACATCCTGCTATTTGATGCTATAGTCCTGTGTTATTGACAGCATCATTAAGTAAACCGTAAATAAGTGAAACCACTGCACTGGGTTTTGTTTCATTTGGTACTTTTTTCTATCACACTGTATCTTGGATAGGATTGTTCAGCTACTGGATGTTGAGTTTTTATACAATCAGAGTTTTGGCTTTTGTAGGAAATTGGCAGTGTTTGTAAAGCACTGGGATGGGTGCTATGATTTGCTGTTAGGTTTGTGGTCTTCATGCCAGTAACTATGAAGGTTGCTGGATGTGGCATTTGAAGGAATGGACTGCTTCTGTCTTCAGGATCAGAGAATAAGTTAAGCAAGCAGCTAGCCAAGTGTTGAAAGTTCTATGTTCCGTTGAACTGTTGGTAAACTTCTACCAGAAAACAGTGTGACATCCCAGAAGATAGTACCCTTATTATTGTTTTTGTTTATATGCTTATCAGATACATATCTATTTTAGGAGCAGAATGCAGTATGTCACTTTGTAGCCATTTCTTAAAGCGTACAGGTGAATGGGCACAAGAACTGACATTGTATTCACGCATGCACATTCTTCAGAAATTACATAAAAGTGAAGTTTAATCTTCATATATTTTAGCACAGTAGAATATAGCAAAATGAATTGTTCCCTTCTGTGCTTAAGAAAATTTTATTTAAAGTGAATTTAAATTAACTGATCTGCTAGTGTCAGGGTAATAATGAATTTAAATGGTGTAACAAAGGTTTAAAATATTGTCGTGTGTGCATGACTGTAGATGGTGTTTGGTTTGGTAGTTGGATTTATTGAACACTTACAGATTGTAACTATAGTGGTATTGCTAATTCACTACAGCACATACTTGAGTCTTGTTAGTCTGCTGTGTGTTCACTGTGTCTGGTAGTGGCTTCCAACAGTGTCCTCTGCTTCTGTGCTCACATTCTTACTGGCTAGCGACTGTGCCACAACTATCGACTCTGAACTCTACTCCACTTCACTAACTGAAGTACTCACGGTCAGTCGAGTGATATAGCCTCAGAGCAGACCCACAGAGAACACCACTTGCAACATCTCTTCTACTGTGTGTCATATAGCTATCACACAGACCACGTGGCAACACTGCTTCCTGCTGAAGCTCTCCTCTTGTTGCGTGACATCACCACAGATGCAGGCATGACATGTTCCTCTGTCACATGTGCAGCCATTGTTACACTGATAAATTGTTACCTGTGCTGTTACCTATTAATGGCTCTCAACATGCTGCAACCTTCATGAATAACTCCATACATGAAATATAAGATGAACTATGGAACTACAGTGTACAGAGCTAACCACAATGCAGTTGGATTGTGTAACTAAAGCTCCTTGNGTACAAACATTATTCCAGTAGTACAATTATCATCAAGGAGAAGATGTCATATTAACAGTAATTCTGCATGAGTTACAGTACCACAAGGGATAACTGCAGGGAAAATTTCCTGAAAATTATGTTGTTACTTTACATATCCATCACTGACTGAATATCTGATACATAAAAAGTTAATCCATACTTGATTATTCTTTTATGTCAAGCCTAAATTACTATCTGATCAGAATATTTACTGATGTAATTTTGATTTAACTCTTACTGCATGTTTCAGGGAAATCCTCGGAAAAAGAAAGGTGGAGGACCAAACTTACAAGACTCAGCAAAAGATGGCAGTTTGCAGCACTGTAAAAGTGCATGTGTGCAGGATGTTTCAAAGGTGGTTCTGAGTGATACAGGGACATGCATATTACCACCACCAGTTGATGACGGCATTGCACAGCGCAAAGCCAGTATACGGAAGAACTCCTTCTCCCTGCTTGACCCAGAAGGAACCACCATACCATCATTGATTGACCTGAGTCAGCGTGACTATGATGTGAATGCTCCTGTTAGCTCTGGCTTACTACAAGGGCATGATCTACTAAAGGCACTTGAGACTAGTTCAAATACTCTTGTGGATTAGTAATGTTCTCAGCTCAGAGGCAGTGTCAGTGAGAGCATTCGTAGCTGCAGGATGTGTCCATGATTTCAGTTCTTACCAGTGTCTTTTGCCACCAGTAAACAATTTGCTACTTAGCTTGCATTGATTTTAAGATTGACTGCAGTGAGGACCTTTCGTAAAGGTGAATGATTTATTCTTCAGCGATAAGTCATGGTATTCTTACATCATCTGTATTGCAGCATTATCTTGCATATGATTCAAATATTTGACCATGTTTCTGTCCTTTATGCAACACTTTCATTTATGTTCTGAAAATATGGGGATTTTTTGTGACCATTCACAATGTCGCTATGACATGTTGTGGTCATCATTCAACCATCATCAGGTATGTCTGTGCAGTTATTTGAGCTGGTACACTGTATATGATTGAGGAAATTGGCATTAGAATTAATATAAATTGAAATAATCTGTTGTAGTTTAAAATCAGTTCATATTATAGTAAAATCAAAATTAATACTAATGGTAATGCTATTATGTTTTCTTTATATTGTTGAAATACATTATTAGATGGCTTTTCTGTTGTTCGTATGCCCTAGTTTGGTTCAGACGCTTACTTTAGCAAACTGAACCGTATGAACAGCAGGAAATCCTACAGCGACAAAAGAACAGCAGCAGAACATCACACCAGTGAACTGTTCTAACAGTATGAAGAAAATAAAAACATCAATATTGATTTTAATTTCAATCTTACTACAGTTTTAACCAATTTTAAACTATGATGATTTCAGTTTCAGTTGTAATTATGTTAACAGTTGCGTCAAGCATGCACAGTGCACCAATTTACATAACTGCATAGAAATGCCTGATAATGGTTACACAGTGACTGAAACATGTACATAATGGTACTATGAATGGTTAAATAAAACACCATTACAGAATGTCACTAGAATGTTGCATAGAGCAGGATGGAAACACAGTTATAAATATTTAATATGATTCCAGTGTTAAACCCTGAAGGACACATGAACCCATTTGTATTTATTTCACTGATTCAGTAAAATCGTGCCAAATTTGCGCGCTAAATATGGTGGTATATGACAGCATCCTAAAAGAAATTTAGAAAGATGAGAACATTTATGGTGTTTTTGGACAATCCCATGCACTAAGGAAAGTGATGTGTCTGCAGTAGAGTTTCCACTCGTGCTGGAAACATCTATGTGCATTAACACATCACATGGCATTTGTTGCAACATTCCATTTCCCACCACCAGGTTTGTGATGTTGCTTCTAGAATACATATTGTGAACTGATGTTGGTACTTCAATTTTTAACTCATCTAGAGAAATGAAAATATTGAATGTGGCATCATTCTCATAGCAGTTTTTCTTCCTCTGTTTTGGTGGCATGACAGTACTGTGTTGCAGGCTGGCTGGGCCAGCCTGTACTGAACACTTTCCCCACTGTTTTGAGATAGTGATGCTCTCTTTGTTATAAGGAGGAAAACTGGTGAAGGAATTTTATGTCTATTTTTGTGGTCATGATGTAGCATGAAGTGTAATATACTGCCATACGTATTTGCAGAGGATTGTGGAACTAGAATATGACCAAAAGACTCAGTATGTACAGTTACATGGTACAGTTTTTATTCCCAAAATCATTAGTGATTTCTTATATGCAGTTGGCTTTCTTGGAATCTAACCATATTTCATATTGTATTATTAAAACGAATTTATTAGTAGTGAATGAGCTGCAGAAGGCACAATACCCAGCCTTCTGAATGCTGTTATATATATGATGATGGGGTGCATGATATATATTATTTTTACTGAGAAGTATATATTTGTTATTTGTGTAGTGTTGGTTCATACTCACTGCTAGATCTGGGCCCTCCACAGCTCTACATCCCATGGCTGAGGTTGTAGCATTCGTTATTGGGCAGACATTTTAACTCATCACAGAGCACACATCCCCTGTTCCTTTCATGTACAAGTTCATTTTATCACATTTCAGTATCAACATAACTGCTGCTTGTATGCATGTGAATTTTTAAGAGAGGTGGGAACTTTCTTTGCGTATATATGGATACACCTACATTTCATAATGCTTTAACTGTAGGGTTCCAAAATGTTTTATGTATATTTGATTTGCAAATAAAGCTAATGAATTCACAGTCACATGTAAGGTGTTTTGTATTTATTGTTACAACATGTTGTTCTGAAATTTTAAACACTTTTCATATTTCATACAGAACAAAGTTTCGAAGGTATGTATTATGAATTAGTTATAGTACAGAATACCAATATCAATAAAGTTTAAGTGTTGTGAGAAACTATGTCCACTCAGGAGAAAGGAAGCAGCCTTGGCCATGGTATGTACCCTACAATGCTCCTGAGATTTATTTCCACGTTTGAGTTGAATTAGGATCTGTAGCTGATCGATTCTTCATCATGATGGATTTCTTGAGGTGCATTTATTCCTTTTTTTACTTAGTGATTACTGCACTGTAGTTGCAGAGTCTAGATTGACTGTTTTGAAATGTGATTTATTTACATCTGTTATCCAGTTTTAATACATTTTTATTGCAATTTGTTTAATTGTGTGTTGAACCAACGATTTTCAGTTCTGTATGCATGTACAAAGATTGTGCTTATAATTATCACTAATAAAGTGTTCACTTTTTAGCGAGTTACTGTTGTTTGTTTGTCTGTTGTCTTAGATATTGTCTGTATTGACATATCTGGTCTGCCCAACTAGGCAAGGGCACTGAATCCATTTCTGAATGGAGATACTCAAAGGGGAGTTCCTGTTACCCCAACTGATTGGGTAATCATGAGCGTGATGGTTGGAAAAATGGGAAATAGAGGTGAACGTTTTAGTCTAAGCAGAAAAGTCCACGCATATTTGATGATGGATTGAACTCAGTACTTTCTAAATAAGAGTTTGTTTTCTTAATCCAAGGCCATGAGGTCCCAGTTGCACTGCAAGGGAACTAGTAACCATCACTTTGATGTTAACTATGCAACTGGCAGAGTAGTAAAGAAGGTAAACCATGCAGCAAATATGTAAAGCAGGAAATCTGTGTCAAATATTCTCCCTATATGGATCACTACTGCAGAAGTGTTGTGTGTACCTGAACATTTGAAAGAAGTACTGCAGCAATGGGGACATGCTGTAGCATAGTTGGTTGAAGCACCATGCTACAAGACAGAAGGTCGCAGCTTCGATTTTTTCAGTTTACCTAATTCTTCCAGCCGCACTATGGCCCTAGGGTTGACCAAGCCTTTAACAGAAATGAGTACCAGGAATCTTCCTGGGGGTAAGGGGTGACCAGTGGCTAAGGCTTACAAACCCATGGGCTTCCACAGCCTGTTACAGAGATAGCTTTTTACTGCAGCAATGAAAATGTTGTATTGTGTTCTGTGGTTGCCACTTTTGTGCTAAACTGTGTGGTTAGGAGTGCTTTAGCTCACTGAACTCCGCACTCATCCTCCCTATGAAGCTATCCTTAAGTCTCCCCAACCTGCAACAAGTAAGAAATGGTGTAATTTATGATTTCAGCACTGATTTGAGTAAGTTGGCTAAAGCTGTAACAGTTTTGACTTGTATTCTGCAGGTGTACACTTCCTTGAACAGGGCACTGACCATCCTGATTGAGATTTTCATGGTTTTACTCAGCCCTTCCAAGCTAATGGTAGGATAGTACCTTAAGCTAGGTCACTACTACTTCCTTCCATATTCTTTCATGTTTGTTACACTGTCATCCAGCCTTTAATGCTATGAAGCCTGTGTTATTGACAGCATTTTTAAATAAAAATAGTAAATCAATATATATGGACCTAAGAAGGAGCAAGCAAGTGAGCAGTTTTTATATTGCTTAATAAGGAACCTCCTGACTTCCAGGCCACCTAATATTGTCGGTGATTTGAAATTAAGGGAACTGATGGACTGGTCGTGTGGCTGAGGAGACAAATATTTTGATGAAAACATGCGCTAATGAGGAGATGGAAATATAACATTAAGATAGACATATTAAGATGTGTGTTGAAGTTGGTCTGTGGAAGCAACTGGCTTTCAATCATGCCCAATATTGAGATTTGGCATTGGTAATTTTGAACCTTTGGGATTTACTACAACAGCGTTAGTTTATTCATTAAGTGTCAATTCAAGTCCACTGAAAATGTTCCAGTTTTTATAATACAGATCAGCAATACATAAAACAGTGCAAAAGTTTTGTACAGTGGTTTTTGTGCTGAACAAAAATAAAAAAAAACGAAGGCTGTATTCTTTTAACAGACCGCCTCTGTGGTCTAGTGGTCAGAGGTCCCGGGTTCAATTCCCGGTGCTACCATAATTTCTTAGTAGTTGGTCTGGAACGGGGTCTGCCCAGCCTCGTGAGGATAATTGAGGAGCCATTTCAAGGAAATAGCAGCTCCGGTCTAGAGAACCGAGGTTAAGGGTCGTGGGGATCGGTTGCTCTGACCACGTGACACCCCCTATCCGCAAAAGTTGGCACTAACTTCGCCGACAAGCGGCGGTCGCCTGGTCGGTATAGTTCGCTTGCGGACTACAGGCTATGGAGAATGTTTGTTTTGTTTGTATTCTTTTAACAGAGTGACATTTAACAACTGAAGCTATATAGTACCAAAAATAATGGCACTGTTTGGATCTGCAGTATATCATAATACGTAGTAACAACAAATCTGCCAATGATTCAGCCTACAGAATTAAAACAGTTCAAATTCCATGCCGACAAACTGAACCAGAAAGCTTAGTGTACTTCTTGAAAAATAACTTGTGTTTTATTCTCATGAAGTGTGTTTTCAGCATAATTGCAGAGACCAGTCAGTTTTCAAAGTAAATTCGACATTCTGACGGCCTCTGTGGTCTAGTGGTCAGAGTTTCTGGCTACAGATTCAGAGGTCCTGGGTTAGATTCCCGGCGCTACCAGATTATCTGAGAAGCAGTGGGTCTGGAACGGGGTCTGCTCAGCCTTGTGAGGACAATTGAGGAGCAATTTCAAGGAAATAACGGCTCCGGTGTAGAAACCCGAGATTAATTGTCGTGGGGAACCGTTGCGCTGACCACATGACACCCTCTATCCACAAAAGTTAGCACTAACTTCGCCAACAAGCGGCGGTCGCTCGATCGGTATAGTTCGCCTGCGGACTGCAGACCATAGAGCTTGTTTTTTGAATCGCTTATTGCGAACATGTATAAACCAATACTAGCATAGCTGTGTACTTGTTTTCAGTGAGGCTAAAGGTTGAAAATAGCCATAGCACAAGAGGCGTTAATCTTGGAGACGATTCCAATATAAAATCCCATGGAAGAATAAGTCCCTTGGCAGCAGCTGTTTCAATATTTTCTCAGATCAGTACATTAGTGTTACATGTGTCAGCATGCATCTTTGGTGATTATTTATATCATGTGCGAAAACTGTTTCACACATTCCAACTAAGGTTTTGTAACGCGCTTCTCAGAGATTTAAGAAATTCAGCTGTTATGTTTTAGAGATGTAACAAAAAGCTTGCTTCTATCACAGTAGGACCTTCAAGGAATAAGTGAGTTATTATAATTTGTTAAAGTTTTTGCAATATGGCAATAAGGTGGAAATTATGAATTGCTATTCACATAAATCCTCGCAATTGCCAGGAAGCACCAATTTGTTAAAAAGCTTAGAATTCATTAAAATTGCACGTAGAGCTTGGATAGCGCAGTCGCTATAGCGACTGAATACCGGCTGGACAACCAAGGGGTCGGAGTTCGAGTCCCAGTGGGTGCAAGAATTTTCACTTCTCCATGCTGTCCAGACCGGCTCTGGGGCCCATCCAGCCTCATATTCAATGGGTACCGGTAGCTTTTCCCCTGTCGGTAAAACGACCGAAGCGTAAATCTGGCCACTCACCTCCAATTAATGCCGATGGCAAGAAATGTGGGTCTATACATCCACCCACCCCATAAGTCTTCATGGCGTAGTGCTTAATTAGTTAAGCACAGGGACCTTACTAACTTTCTTCTTCTTCTTCTTCTTCTTGGCACTACAGCCCCAGTGGGCCTAGGCTTACCTCCATGAACTTCTCCGTTCACTTCGGTTTCTCTAGATCTTACACATTCGGTAGGACTCCTTCGGCGGGTGATCAGCTCGTCGCAAGGCCTCTACCTGTACACAAACACAGAAAAGCGCACACACACAAACTACACATCCATGTCCTGAGTGGGCTTCGAACCCACGATCCCGGTTTCCAAGCGAGCAAAGACAGTACATGCCTTAGACCGCTGGGCTACCGTGACCGGCTTTACTAACTTTTACCTGTGGAAAACCCAGTGGGTTCATATCTACCAGTTGCTTTAACGTATTAAAGCTGTGCAATCTACCCACATAGTGCATTTGTGTGTTTCTTATGTTTCTCAATTAAAAAAAACTCCGTAGCGTTTAGTCCGCAAGCGAACTATATCGACCGAGCGACCGCCGCTTGTCTGCGAAGTTAGTGACAGCTTTGCGGACAGAGGGTTTCGCGTGCTCAGCGCAACGGATTCCTACGGCCGTTAATCTCGGTTTTCTAGACCGGAGCCGCTACTTTTCCATTCAAGTATCTCCTCAATTATCCTCACGAGGCTGAGTGGACCCCGTTCCAGACCCACTTCACAGAAAATCTGGTAGCGCCGGGAATCGAACCCGGGACCTCTGGCTCTGTAGTCAGGAATTCTGACCACAGGAGCGGTCTGGTCTCACAGTAAACAGCGTTAACCGGTTTATCAGTGTATCGTAGACAATGTGTTTCTTGTGAGCCACAAACTTAATTTTTACATAATTTTGAAGAAATTCGGTCTTCAGAGGGTTAGCAACATTCAATTCTTATCGTCATATTCTTTCTGCCATCGCGATATCAGGCACATGATTAAGAAAGAAAGCAAAGAAACTCAGTTGACGTTAGTGTCACTGTGACAGTGCAGTCAGCACAGTGACTGTTTGCTAAAGGACGACCGGGTTCCAATGCCCAGCGAGTGGAGGAGGTTTCTCTTCGACAGCCCATTCAGTCTTGTTCTGTAGGTCACTCAGCCTTCTTTACAAATGGCAAGGTAAGGTAAAGTTGTCCTTGTGCTTAATTAATTAAGCACTACGCCATGAAGGCGTGTGGGGGAGTGGAGGTATAGAATAACATTTTCTTGACCTCGACACTAGTTGGAGGTGAGTTGTGAGCTTCAGTCCCCGGCCGCTTTACCCCCGGGAAAGAGCTCCCGGTACCCATTGTATAGGAGGTTGTGTGGACCCCAGAGCCGGTCTGAACGACGTGGAGAAGTGAAAATTCTTGACCCTATCTACGACTCCGCCGTCCAGTCCGTAGCCAGTCGCTATCCCAGCTCATGGGTACAGGGCGTAAAGCGGACGGACCGTAAAGTTAATCGTCCAACCCTACCCAGTGTTGATGTTAAGAATGTGTCCACTCAACCATGGTCTTCACTGCGTGGTGCTAAGTAAAGCAGTATGGACAATTTTGTTCTCTTGATGCTACAATTGGATTCCGGTTTACATTTTTAAAGTCCACATAACGGTCGGAAGGTCAGAGTGCACATTTCACAGCTTTTCGACTAGGCTCAGCGCATGTTAGGTAATAAATGAATTTAAAGTACATGCCAAGCGTTATTCATCTACTGGCTACAAATGCCAAACACAATACTTGCCAGGAAACGTATGTACTCTTTGCAGTAATGCTTAAAAAATTGCAAAGTATGCACTATTGGACACCTGGGATAGACAAGAGTGCCCATGCGTCAAATTTAGCAGCGGTCACACAGGAAGCTGCCACCTCCTTCCCAACTGAAGCAATCTTCATGTCACCCTTCCAGACAGCTTCTACACTGCACCCAGTCATCCTCGAATGTCTCTCCACATCCCGCACAGGTGGTTGATGAAGTGGTAGAAATGGACGGCATGGAACGGCTCAATTTTCGCCTTCATCTATTTTTTCTTCCTGATTTTCTCTTTTTTTCTGTGCTGCTCCCAGCCCTTTCAGTTTCTGCTCTTCCTTTCATTTTACTTGCTTACTCTTTCTTTACTTTCAGTAAACGTTTCGTAAGTTGTTCCAGGCAAAATATCGGCTCCTGAGGTCTTCTCTTCGTTCCCTGTAATGGTAAATTCCTATAGCCGCGTGGCCGTGTTCGGTCTTGTCATAATTACAAAAAAAGTAATCTATTCCTCTGTTATAGAATTTATAACAACACATGGGACAGAGTGACGAACTATAGATAAAGATATACGCAAGAATTTGTTAGTAGCAGAAATGGGAGCTATGGAAGGAAAACACTTCGCGACCATCCATGATATGTATACAGTGGCCGTCTTGTAGTACACTCAGTTTCACCTGTTACTTCATGACATGTTTCGGCAACATAGTGCCATCATCAGGTGCCCTAATTACGCTAACCTATTGCATTGCTTGCCTTTATATGTCTTTATAAAATTATTTTTAAAATATTTAAAAAATGCGTATTTGTCAACTATAATAAATTTAAACACACTAAGACTTGTTAAGATTATTCATCTTATGTGTCTTAATTAAAACTTGCGTGTGGTTCTTCCACTATGGGGGTCGTTTTTCTTATATTCTGTGTGAACCGTGTCTTGTGATGTGTGTTCCCTTCTTAGCTAATACTTCTTAAATACTTTTAAAATAATTTTATAAACGCAAGCAATGCAATAGATTAGCGTAATTAGGGCACCTGATGATGGCACTATGTTGCCGAAACATGTCGTGAAGTAACAGGTGAAACTGAGTGCACTACAAGACGGCCACTATACATATCATGGATGAAAATCAGTGCAACTGGACGCTAAAATACAACATTACTTCACGACCAAAATACGGAATGAGGTAACTGAAGAAGAGGTTGAAGTTGGAACAACAGTGAAATATGGAAGAGATGACAAACAACCGATACGGTATGGATATATTCGTCAAAAGGAATATCGCCACATACCGAGCCGGGCAATGGTACGGAGACCAGTAGGGCACTGAAACGGGGCACATCAGGGTGAATCTCGAATGCGGATATAGCGGAAGTAGCGACGGAGCGAGGCCAACTGAGGAAGCTGAAGAAAATCACGAGGGATGGACTCTTAGCCGAGTAACACTTGAAGGGTGACCACTTCTAACAAGAAGAAGATGGAGGAGGATTTGTGGCTGTAGCGTAACAATTCTAGCTCCAGATTTCCAGATCGTGAGTTGTAACTTTTGACAATTTTTTGTAGAGTTAAAACATGCGGGTCGGACTATCTGCTCAGTGATTCTCGACTTACTAGATTACAGCATGAAAGTCATCTTACATTGGTTAACTAAATTGTCAAAATCCGCCCAGTGGTTCTTGAACTTTTACGTACTGACAGACTAACAGGGGAACTAATGGGAAAATTTTTGGCAGCTGCTTGTTATGAACGCTCCAGGCGTAGTTAGAATTCAACTATCATTATGTTTCCAGTCTGAATAATTCGGGAGTCAGACAAATGTAGGTGTTGAAATCCTCCGATTTCTCAAGTGTCATGTTATGTACTTGCTACTATGACTCTGAATATTGTCACAGATGTCGCAAGTCCGTTTGGTGACAGTACCGTTATGTAACGTCGAACTGAGAAGAATATTTCTGTCTGTTGGGAAACTTGCACCTCTCACTCTCCTCGATAAGGTTCTCGTTTACTTTGAACATTAATCTTTCGGAGTCAATGGGGATTATTCAAATGTCTTTTCATTGAAATTCACTTGACACTTCACTACATTCGCAGTAGGTAGCAGAAAATTAGCAAAAGAGTTTATCTGATTTTTCTACGAGAAACTAAAATTCACTTTTTGGTTCTACCTGTTATCACATTTAGTTACAACAGGCGTCGGTGACGTGCAGCTGTCTATTTAATTTAAAAAATGTAATACTTTGTATTCTTCAGAACCTTTCCAAAATGCATATTTCTTCCTTGTAACATATTGTGTAGACATGCGAGGTCTGGAAATAAAGTTCGCGAACTCGCCACCGTGTGCTTGCCCTGGCATCAGTGGGCAGAAACCTGAGCATGATTTGATGACGCTGGCATATCAGCGTTTCACAGCTGTGTTGTTGTTGATCTATGGCAGTCTCTTTCTGAGTGGCGTCTACTATTGTCTGAGAGTTTTGATGTGCCGTCGCGAGAATGTCGGAGTTTGAGTTAGAGCAACGGAGGACGGAGTTTTTAGCTAGTAAACAAATACCTGTACTGCAGCACCCTCCCTATTCAACGGATCTAGCCCCTGATGACTTTTTTGCGTTCCCGAAGATAAAGGAAATGTTGAAAGAAGGGCATTTTGATGACATCAGGAATAACACGACGGCAGCTCTGAAGGCCGTTCCACAAAACCAGTTCCAAAATTGTTTTGAAGGGGGCTGGGCTCTGACATCGGTGCATAGTTTCCAAAGGGGAGTGCTTTGAAGGTGACCACAGTGATAGCAATGAGGTATGTAGCACTTTTACCACGATGAGTTAACGAACTTTATTTTCAGACCACGTAGTTACATAGTGGTATACGTCCATATATGAAAAAGCGCGCTTTGCTTCTACGCCCGTTGCAAGAAGCTACATTTTCACACAGTAAAATCACGTAACGCCGGTCATGGTAGCCGAGCGGTCTAAGGTATGTACTGTCTTCGCTCGCTTGGAAACCGGGATCGTGGGTTCGAATCCCACTCAAGGCATGGATGTTTAGTTTGTGTGTGTGCGTTTTTTCTGTGTTTGTGTACAGGTAGAGTCCTTGCGACGAGCTGATCACCCGCCCAAGGAGTCCTACCGAATGTGTAAGATCTAGAAAAACCGAAGTGAACGGAGAAGTTCATGGAGGTAAGCCTAGGCCCACTGGGGCTGTAGTGATAAAGGAAAAAATTATCACGTAACAAACCAGTTCCGTGGAGGAGATTTTGTCTTGAGATCTATCACTGGACCCTTTAGACCTGTCGCTTTCTTATTTTATTGCAATAACTTATCTGATGGCTACGTTTTGAATGCAAGAAAATTATAAACTTCGTCAACTCAAAGGAACGCATTCTGCATTGTTCAAATAGTTCTAAAACGAGGTAAGGAAATATCCCATGAGGCCTCATTTCGCTGTAGAACGTTGATTCACGAATGTTGTTCTCTCTTTAATACAAGCTAGGAGCTGAATGTAGAGCCGGAATAGCGTAGTCGGTGTAGCGACTGGCTACGGCCTGGACGACCGAGGAGTCGGAGCTCGAGTCCCGGTAGGGTCAAGAATTTTTTCTTCTCCACGTCATCCAGACCGGTTAAGGGGCACACCCAGCCTCCTATCCAATGGGTACCGGGGATTCTTTCCCTGGGGATAAATCGGCCGGGGCGTGAATCTGATCACTCACCTCCAGCCAGTGTCAAGGTCAATAAAATGTGGATCTGTAAACCCAGTCCACCATACGCCTTCATGGCGTAGTGCTTAATTAGTTAAGCACAGGGAAAACTTTACCTTTTA
Source organism: Cryptotermes secundus (assembly GCF_002891405.2). Classification (NCBI taxonomy): domain Eukaryota; kingdom Metazoa; phylum Arthropoda; class Insecta; order Blattodea; family Kalotermitidae; genus Cryptotermes; species Cryptotermes secundus. The sequence continues at coordinate 259,851 of NW_019741302.1, read as the reverse complement.
TGAGCTGATTATGCTTGCAATTTGACCAGTTGGATCGTCTGAAGCAGCTGTTATCAAGTGCGCCGATGCGTCTTGTCCGACGTCTTCCATGTGTTTACTTAAGCTCCTGTGTGGGGTGTATTTGTTTATATTAAGCTTGTACGTGAAGGTTATGGACGTCATCAGAGAGTTGCTAAATCCGTCAGAGCGGCACCACTGCCAGCTTTACGCCTACTCCTCATCCACATTCCCAGATCCATTCATGCACAGAATTTGACGTGTACTGATGATCAGTATTCCTATGAAAGAGATACTATTCCATCACAGCAAGGCATGCACATGTGTTGGCTTTAGTCGTAGCTCGTAGTCTCAGCTCCACTTAAAGTTCTGTTCACACTTTAAGTAACGTCACAAACAGAAAAAGGACCATCAGCTTCCGAGAAAATATTCTCTATGTATTTCATCGCGTATGTTCGCATCGTCCGCCATCGACAGGAACCGCCCGACCAAGTTCGGAGGAATGTTTTTACCCGTCGCCGCTAGATGGTGTGAACATCGTTGTCACAACGGTTTCGACATACAAATGATAGCTTTTACAACAAAACAATTTTTCTTAATTTAACGCCACCAAATGTTACATAGCATGAGCCGTGAAAGCTACAGTGACGGTATAAAAGAGGAACAAATTAGGAAATAGACGTTACAGTTCTGGGGGATTGGCTTTGCCTCGAGATTTTCAGTTCGTGAATACCAGCTGTTTTATAAAACACGCGGGTCAGACGAACAGGTTAGGCCTGTCACCAATAAGAACGTGAGCAAAACCAGTCCTGCCGCACGAAATTTAGTGTCGCTGGAGCAGGTTATCTCCGAGTACTTCGGTTTCCCCTGCCAATCTTCTTTCCTCCAAATTCTCCATCATCATAATCACCCGTGGCAGGTACTTTAATCGTCGTTTGCCTACACGTTTGGCGCCTTGTTATTATCACCGACCCATTGGGCCTCTACGTCGTGCGTCTACATGTTTGGGCGTCATGTTATTTTACTCGTCCTCTCGTGTGGGTCTTCGGCCGCNTGTGCTGGGTTTCAACTATTGGGAGAAGTCTTTGGAAAATGAGTTTCTCAAAGACTTTGGATAAGGTGGGGAGGAGACTTATACGGTTTACCCTGCTTCACTTATCATATTTACATACCTCTGATCTTTAGAGTAATGGGTTTTGTTTGGCCGCCAGTAAACTGCTACCATCAGTTTACAGATTTATGAAAGTGTGAAGGATTGACAAGGGGGTAGCTGTCGTGGGTAGCTAGTTCCACCGGTAGAGCTGAGATTCGGTCCTCAGGCCGTTTGGCAGGGTCTCGCTCAGGAAGGGAAGTGGGAACTCCTGTTATAACACACACACACACACACTTTGTTCCACAAGACACTTTATTAAACTATTGCCCATAGTGGACGCCACTAACGCACTAGATTGAATTCGCGTCCGAATGGTTTGCAATCTGGAATAATACTTTTTGCAGAATGCCTTCTCCTCGACACTCTCGGAGTCGTCTCGGTCCACAAGTCAACTCCCCAAATTACGAGGATTGGTCGTTTAAAAAAATGAGAGTACACTAATTAAGTATTCCCCCAATCCGTTTAGGTATTACAGGGAATTTAGGCGCTAAAACTTAACGTAAATCCTGTCAGTAGCTTGACAAATGTGAAGCTTGGCTTGGGCTGAGAGACCACTCATCTCTTAAGCTATGGGTTCAAAACTGTCACATATTGTATTCTCAAAGGATTCAGACCAGTAAAATTTTGTGTGACTTTCTAAATAAGCAAGCTGCGGGGCGTCTTCCTCTTTCACTTCGCTTCTGCCTTGACCAGTCGTTTTTCTTTTGTCTTTTTCATTCGAAAGTTTGAGCTAAAACTCCTTTTTCAGGGCAAGAAATAGCCTATGTACATCTCGTCCATTTGCTGTATGTTACAAGTAAACCTAACCGAACATGTTAATTTACCTGGATGAAAACACGCTACTAAATTAAATCCAGCTGGGGTTGGCAGGTCGGTTACAGTACAATAGGCCAATTAGTGGCCGACGTGCCGATTGGACCCAGCTGGACTCCACCCCCACCCCCCACTATGCGAATTAAAAAAAAACAAACATGAAAATCCATTTTATTTAATTATGTCGAAACCAGTAACACTTCTGGAGAAAGTGTATTGGACACAGAATTTGTGTTTTTTGTTTTTTTCTGCGAAGTTTTTTTTTATGTTTTCAGCCCCTTAAACATTTAGCAAGTTACATTCGAGACGAGAACAGAAAAGCAGGTTTATGTTAAGGGTTCGCTAGTCAGATTCAAATCACAAGCGAAAAAATTTGACAATTTGTAGGAACACTTCCCAGTGTAAAATTACATGAAAATCAGTTCAGAATTCAGCAAATCCAGAATTGTTACATGCGAACATGGCAAAGCTAATCGGCGCACTTCGCAAATCTTTGTTACGCCTATCCCCAGGATATCACACACGTTCCTTATCCTTTCCTGGCTTTTATGAAACGTCAGTCTGTGCGTATCCTAATTTATTTTCGAACATTTTCAACTGTGTCCTATCATATAGGATTATAAAGATGAGGTTTACAGAAAATGAATAAATACAAATAAATAGGGCTTCGTTTAATGACCTTTCCATAAGGTGACTGCTGATTTCTCCTGTTTCTGTTTCTTGAAGTGAAGTATTCTGTGTAGTCAGAACTTGAGTTTTTGCAAACAAAAGGCTAAATTAGTACCACGTCACTTGGAAACGGGGATCAAACCATTCTCGTTATTCATTGATGCTCTGTGCGGGGTAAAATGTGCCCGTTCATTTTTTCTTCAAGCTACAACGTCATGTATGCAGTACATGTTGGTTGTTTCATAGTGTCTTCTCATAATATTGTTGCAAACTTCTATCACCGTAACATTGTTGCTATATTTTTTGGCGGGCAAGTGTTTCACAAAATGACGTGTGGGTATACCACAGAATCTATCTGACTAACTGTCCGACGGCGGTCCGATGTGTGTAGGTCAATGTGAACACTCGAGAAAACCGTCGGTCCACTGGTAACCTCTTTCTTGTCTCTGACTTTATGTACAGTGTGAATAGACCTCTAGGCGGGCATAATTACGGACCTCAGTTCCCTTCCTCTGTCCTCCTTGTATAATACACGTATTTGGATATATTTGCGTTCCTTCTTCCATTCCACAGTTTGTCACCCACGAAATCGTTCTATCAACCTTTGTTCCTATATCCTACATACTGACGCTGATGAATTCTAGCCATTTTTTTATTTGGATGATTATAAATGACCGTGAGCTTTGTTTGTAATTGATTCTACGTAATTTTAAACTCAAAATATTATATTTTATATTACTGGGACCTTATCGTGATCTATAGTATCGTATCCCATTGTCCTGGACGTGCAATACGATGTTTTTGTGGAAATCTCTGGATTGTAGCAGGGCCAAGAAGTCTGGAGTTCTGACACTTACGAGCAGTCATTAATTTAGCTCGGGTACAGGAAACCAGATGCGCCTACAGAAGTCAGTGAAAAAGCCAGGTCAAGACTCGTTATAATTGTCTATGAATGAGGACCACTCAAGAGCCATTATGAACTGGTTGCCTCATTCAGACTTCCCTACGGGAGATGGAATGGCATGTATATGTCCGCACAGTGGAAAATTCGATTTTTTTTTTAGCCCCAGCGTGGAATTTGGCAGTCATTTCCACGTTTCTCAGGCTTTCTCCATATTCTGAAGTGTACGGACGTGACCCTTGCGCGCTCCGAGACCTACTTTGCAGATCAATTAATAAATTGTAATTGTAAGCATTAATGTGCAATAAATTAAATAGTGTGATTTGGAGAACAATAAGTGAATCAACTTCAAGCTGGATCAACTCCAAGAATACCGCTTAATTCGGGATCGCTACCCCAAGTCTCATGCTAACCGACCCAGCTGGTTTCCCGTACCTATACCAACCTGCTTTGGGTAGATCTGTAAGGACAACTTGCAGTGATCATCATACACCATGCGAAGGTAGAAAGAGGTGTAGTAGGAATAGCACCATTCTGACCGAGCTGACATTACAAAGGAGGGTTGGAAAGGAGCGGTGTTAATACGGAGCAGGTTATTCTAGCAATAACGCGTCTGATCCGGTTCGAACCCTAGCCCTTGCATTGGCTGTCATGGTTGAAGTATCCTATGACATATTTGTTGACATTAAAGTGATTATTCCACCCGATAAACTCCACAACAGTTTTATGCCCTTCCAAATTCACCTTGCTTCTACATAACACTTGCGTTTGAAACAGCAATGTTTAATAAGCCACGAAACACTCATCTTCATTCGCTGAACGGCTGTTGTAATGATCCTCGGTCTGTGACAATGGCTAATTCATTACACCCCGATCTGTTGGAAACTGTCCATTGTTTGACGTATCTTTCATGTACTGGACGTTTAGAAAGTTGAATATGCTCCTTTCAGCCCGTAATTAACCGTCATTTTGGTATATTATGGGTACGAAGTCAGTATTCAAAGGATTACGGGGTCAATTTCTACCGTTGTCGCCAATATCTCAAATGGAAATTAAATTATCTCTGATATTTGGATTATTAAATTAAATGCAAACTGAAAAACCCACTAATGGGGAAAATGGAACACATGTAAATAATTATGCCAAAGAACTTAATTAAATGTGCATATAAGCAAGGGAATAGTAAGAGAGGTCGTGATTAAATAGGTTGTGCGGGGTTTTACAAACTGCGGACTGTTACAGATCTTATGCAACAGTGGAATATTTAGAAAAGATGGCGCCGACTGCACGATATTGCCACACTCCCAGCCATAACCGCGCACTGATATTTTTATATTTGTTTTCAACTTCACAGTTTCTATTTTTAAACAAGACTCATGGGGCGCTGAACTGTCAATGCGCATCCAAAACGTTACGTAATCCATATAAATCATCCGTAAAGTAAGATATGTTTAAATGCTAGCAGTCGATTGCTTGAACAGGAGCGGCAATGTGCAATGAGTTTGCAAATGTACTCTTGCGATTTTGCTTTCCTCTCAACAATGGAGACATGCGAAATAAATTACTTTTCCATGTGTTTCGTTAAACAATAAAGGGGTAGCTCCGAAAATGTGTCTCAAATATAAGTACATGCTTATAAAGTCCATATTTTGTCTGAAATCAGACAACTAAGCATCACACAGACATACATAAAAGGCTTTTCTGTTTTTTCCATTTATAACTATACACTATTTGTTCCGACAGTAAACGGCGTGAACATACATCATTAAGTGACAAACTAAATATTAGACATAGAACTCCATACATAGGACAATATTTAAATATTTGGACAAATAGTCATATCTGTATGTATATTTTTAAAAAAATATGATCCAATACGATTCATTTTTATTTTAAACTGTTTATATCTCTCCACATTTTAAAAGATTTGTATCTAAAATTTATATATATTTGGCTGCTTTTTGTACGTCACCTGTTGAAGACAGTTTACAGGCAAAATATATATCATATAGTATAAATATAGAACATTTTTTTCACTTCATTTCTAATGTCGTTTAATTTTATGACTTTATAGTAAACAGACAAGATGCAATTCATATTTTATGTCATTTAATTTAACTTATATACAAATTAGGCATTCATAAAATAATCAGTGAAATTTAAAGTGAGATTCACATAGGCCCTAAAATACTGGCCAGTATGAAATTCCTGGATATAAGTAATACAGCTCCTATTGACCTCTCAAACTGGTTCTTCTGTTTATCTGATGACACTGTAGTTACAAGTATACAGTTCCAATAGGCAATTCCCTCGCTTTCACTTGCTTGAACATCTACGGGACCAAGTTAATGTATTTGTTTCTTTTGGTTCTGAGAATAAACACAACATATTATTTTATAATAGCTTTTTTCTTATAACATGAGCATAAGGTTTTCCTAGAAGGTTTGAACCTAATTTGTAAATAACGCTGTAGCATAATTGGTTGAGGCACTACGCTACAAGCCGGAAGGTCGCGGGTGAGAGCCCCAATTAGGTGGATTTTTTTTTCAATTTACCTAATCCTTCCAGCCGCACGATGGCCCTAGGGTCGATTCAGTCTCTAACAGAAATGAGTACCAGCAATCTTCCTGGGGGGTAAAGAGCGGCCGGCGCATAAGGCTGACCTCGCCGCCATCTGTGAGCCGATTGTCTAGAGAAAATGTGAGAGCCTCGACGTTTCACAACCCTATGGGCCTCCACGGCCTGGTACAGGGATAGCTTTACCTTTTATCAGGCTACGCCCTATATACGTTTGAAGCTTGATCTTGTTCTCAATGTACAATGGTACCAGAAGTGAGAACAGTTCTTCATAGTAGGCAAATCCATATTCAGTCGGAATTGACATGCCCTCAGTATCGAAGGTAGTCTATGCCGCTTGTATATAAGCTATTAAAAAGAACCTAAAAGTGCTCGAAGAATGTGACTGGATTTCATCATAATTGATTCAACGATGGCGAACGTGTTTATTTACGTGTCTGAACTTCAAGTCACTATTCTAAGCAGAAGAGTATGCAGCTGAAACTATGTTATGATTTCTTCTTACTAACATAGCGTAGTGCAGCAGTTTACTGGAAAACATTTAGCGTTTTGCTTTATACTGAGTTCAAAAGAATAACCTACGTGTAGAGTAAACGGAAATGTGATATATCAGCACAAAGTTTTGTAAAAGGGAACCTACAAGATAGAGTGTGCAGTCAAATATTCATAGGCATTTGAAACTGAGAAAGAACTACACTGAGCATGATATAGTTTTGGCATTAAATGAAATAGAAACCTGTGAAGGAGCTAGTTTCTTAAATTTCACATGTAAATCAAAGTTAAAGAACAGTGAAATATAATAATCTTTGTCTTAATATCAGACACAATGGATTTTACTTGGTTTGTGGACATAGATTCTGATTGTTCTTAACACAGAAGACACAATTGTAGTCGAAGCATGTCAACACCTTTAATTTAGGCACAATTTCATGCAGAGAAGTAGCTATAGAACACTAATGCTGCAAGGTCTTCTGCCTATGTGTTTTGCAATTTTAATATTTAAAGAGTGCTTTGTCATTGCTACTGCACACTTATGATAAAACAAAACATATGTAAGAGCCGGCATAGCTCAGTCGCTATAGGGACTAGGGTACGGGATGAATGGCTGGGCACAGGAGTTCGATTCCTGGAAGGGACAGGGTTTTCTCTCTTCTCCACAATGTTTGCAGGTTCGAAGCAGAGCAAGCTTCCTATTCAGTGGAGACCAAGGGCTCTTTCCTCGGGGGTAAAGCGATCGGGGCTTGAAACTAACCATTCACTTAAATCTGCTGCCGAGGTTAAGTATGCTTAGAACTATACCTCCACTCCCCATACGTTTTCATAACGTAGCGTTATACAATGACAATTTTCCTTTTGCCTTTCTAGCATACTTATTCCGTGTATATTTGTTGTGAGCTCGGGAAGTATGTGTTGCTTACCCAAGAGAAAGTAACGTCACGGAGCTGTGTCTCGTGTGTATCAATCCGTATGCACATAAATTCTGAACTAGTGTAGTTAGTCTGTAAGTCCCTAAGGAAATAGCGGCTCCGGTCTAGAAAACGGAAATTAACGGCTGTGGGGTTCCGTTGCGCTCACCACGTGACACCCTCTATCCGCAAAAGTTGGCACTAACTTCGCCAACAAGCGGCGATCGCTCGGTCGGTATAGTTTGCTTGCGGACTACAGGCCACGGAGTTTGTTTTGTTTTTGTCCCGAAGGTCAGTCAAAAGCCATATACTATTATAACTGTTTCAAGTTTCTTGAGTGAATCATTTTGAAAATACATATGCATTTCTTAAAACAGCATTCACTAGGCGAATTTACGTTATTGATGTTACATATGAAGGACGTCTGGGAGATGTGCCCTTAGAATTCTGAGGCTGCATATCCTACTTAGATTCTGCCGCTTTCCCACAGTCTTCACTGATTCGTAGTCATGGAATCGCCACTTTTCAGAATCCTGTAATACAACGTCGTGGGTCTAGTATTCTGAAGTTCAGGGTTGACGTCTCGGCCAAGAGACCGGCTCTACTGAGTGAGGTCACGTGGTGTCCCCTCGGTCTCCCAATACAAATGCCGAAGTAGTGCCTCAAATTGGAGCACAGCCTTTCACTTCATTAGTCACTAATCTTGTCATCATTCGACGCTGTATGTGTAGGCAGTCTGAGCTATTGGTAACCCTGTTAAGCAACGTAAAGAATATATATCATTAACTTCTGACGTAAGGCCGCGCCATAGCTCAAGCAGTTAGTCGCTGGTTTCCCACCGCGGCGGCCCGGGTTCGATCCCGGGTCTGGTCAAGTGGGATTTGTGGTGGACAAAGTGGCGCTGGGCAGGTTTTCTCCGAGTACTTCAGTTTCCCCTGCCAATCTTCATTCCACCAATTGCTCGACAATCACCCTCACTTATCATCTGGGTCTGGTACAATAGGCCAGAAGTGGCCGCAGTACAAGGGACATTGTCCCACCCCACTACAATTTAAAAAAAGTTCTGACGATGGTGTATAACACTCGGAATTACTGGGTGTTCGGACTTTGCCCATCGTCGGTTATTCTAAAGAACATAACGTTTCGGAATCTCACTTGAGGGAGGAAACAAATCCATTTTCCGAAATGCTGTGTTCTTTAGAATACCGGACGATGGAAATGGTCCAACTACTCAGTAACCCCGAATAACTACAGTAAGTACTATAAATCGTATACAAAAAGGTGAATCTGAATTGAAATCTTTTTATCAACTAAGACACTTCTCATTCTGAACAATGTTTACATCAGAAAGTAAGTTGTCAGGTAAGCTGTATTACTTGTTTCACGAGCAGCACCTTACTTCATGACTCCACATTGTGCAACGTCAGCGGGAGAAGTGTAAGGGCGAGAACACACCAAGGAAACGGGAAACCGCAATGCAACCACAATTTCCGAGAATTGTATCAGCCTGAGTTGAACACATGTTACTGAATGGAGCAGAGCAAATTGAACAAACTGCATTGCCGTTTCCTCAATATGCTCTGCTCCTTTCAGTAAATTCTCGGAAATTGTGGTTGCGTTGCTGTTTCCCGTTTCCTTGGTATGCCCTCCCCTAAGATTAGACAATGAACGGAGAAGATTCACAGTTCTTAGCCACGGTGCTGATGCAAGGGTATTACATACTAGGGGCAATTTTCCAAATAATCTTTTTGTTTTCAACTACAATGGCATTGCTATATTTTTCAAATTATTGCCAAGAGAAGCCACGTAAACAGCGCAATGTTTATTTTAAAATTGACAATATCTGCTTAGATAATCAATGCATCGCTCTGTGCTTAAATTTGCTTATCATGATCTTGCACAAGTTGTCTTGTTTGCGTAATTTATTACTGGCCACAGATAAATTTCTGAAGTAAAACTTGCGCCATATTGTTCTTAGGTGTTGTAGCACCCACTTTATTTTTATTTGGACTCTGCGTAACTCCAATATTTTAAACGTTTATAAATACAGTTCTGTTGGCTTCGCCGGACGCAGTTTCAAAAGCTTAGTTTCTCAATTGGACGTTTTCATCACTTCTGCAAAGCGTCATCACACTTTCGGTTGTGCAACGGGTTTTCCCCTCCATCGCATGTTTAAATGTACATACATAGGAAAAAATAGCTGTGTTTCTTTGCCCTTCACGCCAATCAGCTTTCGGAAGTCATTTTCTAAGCCCGGTAGAGGTCATTAGGCTCCCTATTTTATGATGAATTTTGATTGTCTTAGCAATGATTAGTACTGAAAATAAAGAACGCACTTCCAGTAGCGAATATAATAGGCACGCGGTAGCGTAGTTGGTTGAGGCACTATGCTACAAGCCGGAAGGACGTGTGTTCGAGTCCCGATGAGGTGGATTTTTAAATTTACCTTATACTTCCAGTAGCGAATATAATAGGCACGCGGTAGCGTAGTTGGTTGAGGCACTATGCTACAAGCCGGAAGATCTGTGTTCGAGTCCCGATGAGGTGCATTTTTTAAATTGACCTAATCCTTCCAGCCTCACTATGGCCCTGGGGTCGACTCAGGCTCTTAACAGAAATGAGAACCAGGAATCTTCCTGGGGGGTAAAGGTTGGCCGGCGCGTAAGGCTGACAGCCTTACCGCCATCTGTGAGCCTATTGTCTAGATAATATGGGACCCCCAACGTCTCAGAACCCTATGGGCCTCCATTGCCTGTTACAGGGATAGTTTTACCTTATTAAATCGAACATAAGATCTAGTTTTATGATTCTTTGTTGCGATACTGTGGCGTATTTCTTCCTTGGAAGAACTGTTGAGCCACAGAACAGCCATTGCTAAGTAAGTGCGTGTAATACACACACGCAGCAATATAACAATGGGGTCATGCAGTCTGTATCTAGACAACGGCTCGGTAAACACATTTCCATATATCGGACCGTGCTATGCAACTCGGTGACATCACCAACAATACAGACTCTGTTTTCCGTGGGGTCTGTGCAGAGTGCTTATAGGAGAAGTGAATGCACAAACTAGGAGCCACCCGTGTGGAGGCAGGGTCGAATACCTCCACCGTGACCCTGCGAGTCGTAGGAGGCGACGAAATGGACATCTCAAATCTGAGACAGTGAAATATGCTTGTGAGGCCCAAGGGACTCTTACCCGGGAAAGACGGCGCTGGCAAGGGCCATCAGCATATACAAAAGACAGACCCGTCCTCTCGTCAGAGAGGGCGTCCCACAAAAACAAGACCGTAACTGTCAAACAGTATTAAATACTTGGTCGTGAGCCCCATGATACTGACTGAACGTCAGTCGCAAAGTGACTTTGACTTGAAGCTAGGAGCACTTGAGAGTACAAAGACGAGAATGGAGCACGTCCTTAGTGAGTTGTGAAGATCAGTTGCGTACAGATTAGGGCAGAGAAGTACAAAGTGATTGAAGACGAGAAGACTTCATTGTGATTTTAAGTGCTAGTTTCTGTATTGAGATCCGTTGCCAGGAGACGACTAGCGATGACGGAGAATCCTAGCAAGTGTGCAACGGTGGACTGGAAAGTGTGTAGAATAGCGACAGTGCTATATTTGAGTATGTTTAAGAGAACTTGCAGCCGAAGTGCTAATAAATCCAATCATCCTAAGTAGAATCCATAATTTTCGTCACGCATACCCCCATACTCATGACAATATCATTAATTTAGTGGGTTCCGTGATTCCCAAATTGTGTTCCGCGGGACCTTGAGAGTCAGCGAGACCCCCGTCCTCGCAGTGGGAGGTCGCATATAAATTTCTCTTAAAATCTGTCAGCAATTTTGTAGAAATTGTGAACATATTTCAGCAGATGTACACCACCTTCAGGTCCTCAAATGCTTTAATGCACGTGTAAAACATAGGTATTATGCACATATTCAAGTATGTGCTCGCCTGAAAGTGGCACACATGCGCTGAAACTTTTGGACTATGTTGTAGAAACTAACGAAAGAATGTACTTATCTTGTGTGACTGAAAATTTATATATTCTTATCAGAATCTCACTGGCTTGTTTCGACACGTAAACAATAAATGTAACCTTTGCTTGATCAATTTCTCGAAAAATAAAAACACTCAAAATCAGGATATGCTGATATTCATCAGTAATCTGTCATACGACAGGTCCAGTCTCTTCCAAAACAGTTCCTCCACTTAATGCGATCTTCTGTTTTTGGAAAGAGACTATCCAGGAAAAGTGATAATGTGGTAGTTTTTCCATTTGCTTTCCACATCGCAGTACAACAGCCGTTCAAACCACTCTGGTTATGCCTGTTGCTATACGAACTTGAACCATCTCGAGCATCATTTGCTCTGTGCTTCAAGTCGCTGCTGATGACGCTGCTTCCGGCATCAGTTTTCAGTTTTTGGTGTCTCTCTTCGTCTGATGCCCACCCTTTGACCTGTCCAGCAAGGGAGGCCCTGCCAGTAGCTACGCTACCGCTGGTATAGCTCTCAGGGTCCTTGGCATACTCAACCCCCTCACCACGATAAGGTGGAGACACCAACGAGGGGGATGCTGATATACAGAATATATATGTGAAGTTTTATTGTCACAAATAAATCCAGCAAATCAACTCAAGGAAAATGTGTTATGAAACATGTAAGTCTACATTCCTTGCAGTAATAATAGCCTTGCTCTAATTTCCTTCGCTTTTCTCCTCCACGTGCGGAAACATTCAATGTAACTTACTGTATCTTACGTCTGCAGATGCCTATTGAGCCAACGTTTCCCATCCACACAAGAGTTCGGGAAGTACTGAACCATATCCAATATATACCGAAATCTTTTTCTGAGGGGGGAAGGGACCAAGGCGTGAAGATCACCGCTCATCTTCTTCTTAGCCCACCTTTCTTCCTCATAAGGTAAAAACGAAACAAAAGAACAAACTCCGTGGTTTTAGTCCGCAAGCGAACTATACCGACCGAGCGACCGCCGCTTGTCGGCGAAGTTAGTGCCAACTTTAGCGAACAGAGGGTGTCGTGTGGCCAGTGCAACGAATCCCCACGGCGGTTAATTTCGGGTTTCTAGACCGGAGCCGCTATTTCCTTGTCATAGTTCCTTAATTATCCTCACGAGGCTGAGTGGACCCCGTTCCAGACCCAGTACTTCCCAGAAAATCTGGTAGAGCCCGGAATCGAACCCGTACCTCTGAATCTTAGCCAGGAACTCTGACCACTAGGCTTAGTAGAGCACCGTGCTGTTTGTATGTGTGACGAGTGTCACCCCACTTCACCTCTTTTACAGCTCACCGATCTCCGAGAAATTCGGTATGAACGTTGTGCCACAGGAGGCAAGCCAAACGCTATAGGTTATACTAGTAATTTCCTATCCTCAGTATTAAAATCACGAACGTACGAAATCGTTATTACGAATATAAAACACCAATGTAAGGCTATTTTTAAAACGTGTATGCGTCTATCAGCGTATTGTATCAATTTTACTACGTAAAATCAGTTGATGGTCATGTCTTCTAGAGACATTATTCTGAAAGCATTATGACATGGGCATTGCAGAATATCCGAAAAAGTAAAGAAGAGTAAATAAATTTTAGAATATAAAATACATAAGTCATATGCTAATTAGCCTACATAATTTTCCATATTTAGGCTGTCACGTAAGCTTACATTTTTTCTAGTAACATAAATTTGTTCCTGTGCTTACCTAATAAAGCACTACGCCATGAAGACGTATGGGGGAGTGGATATATAGATCCACGTATTCTTGACCTCGGCACTAGTTGGAGGTAAGTGGTTAGCTTCACACTCCAGTCGGCCCCAGAACAGGTTTGAACGACGTGGAGAACAGAAAAGTATAATCCCTGTTGGGATTCGAACTCCGAACCTTCGGTCGTCTACCCCGTGGCCAGTCGCTATACCGGCTGCGCTATCCCGGCTAGCGAAGATGGAGTTTACTGCCTTATCGCAGACCTACCATATGTATTATATGTATCTATAATTTTCACGTCATCAAATGTACGGAACAGCAAGGACCACACTGGCAATTTTAATGATTCATTTGGCAAATCGCCTTACATGTTTCGACTTCTTTATACGTCGTCATCAGGTACTTAATCACACACAAGATAATCATTGACTCTGCAGCTCTGCCCTGTAACCGATATCTAAATACTTGTAGTATACAGTTTCTCATTAAAAATAATTGCTTAGGATTTATGTAATTTTTTTTATGGTTTAAAAATTTTTAGTTAAAAGGAAATTAAAATACAGCAGCTTCATTATGTATCAAATCAAGCCCCTTACAATGATTTATTATTAAGTCGAGCATAGAGAGTGAATCACCAAATTAATTGTTTAACTTTACAATATAATCGTTCCATTCATGTATATTTGATGATATCAGAAATATTTATACAGACGTTGCATAGTTTTCGTGAGATAAGGCACTTTATTTGTAAATATTTCTGGAATAGCATTGTCACTGAAAACAAATCTTGTAAATCAGTTTTTAATCTTCCCGGATGATCAGGTCTGTCTCCGGAGCTGAAAAAGAAATGGTGAATCAGAAATCCTGGTTCTTCGGGTGCGCGTTGGCATGGTGGTGACCTACTTCCGAGGAATCGCCCAGCAAATTGAGCCACAACTAAAAATACCGCGTGTGTTGTCTTTGTAAAATGCTCATTCCGACAGCCACGAACATTTAATCATGGCTCACTTTATTTCAGACTAAATAGCGACCATTCTCTTCTAATGTACGGATCCGGGGTTTTAAATTATGAGCCCTACGTCACTTCAGTTTCATGTGATATCACGGCGTGTGATTTACGAAGGCGCTCTTTATATTCTAATCGAAACAGCTACTAGGGAGACAGTGATCCAGCGCAGAGAGGTAAAAGATAGGTCACAACACTCAACCGCTGATATTTTAGGAAACGTCCCATTATCCCAGTATTTGTACAATGCGTTGTTTTTAATTCTGCCAGATCAAAACTTCTCACATTAAAAAAAAACACAAATTAATTCAGGTACTGATAGACATGAATACAACACAGAGGGTTTAAAGTAAAATTGTCCCTGTGCCTAATTAATTAAATATCACGCCATTAAGACACATGTTGAGCGGAGATATAGTTCCAACATTTTTGACCTCGACACTAGATGGAGATGAGTGGTTAGCTTCAAGCCTCGGCTGCTTTACACCAGGCAAACAGGCCCTGGAGTCCATTGTTTAGGGGGCCCGCTGAACCTCAGAACTGGTCTGGGCACTGTATGGTAGAGAAACATTTCTTGCCCCTGTCAGGAATCAAACTACGGCCGTCCTGTCTGTGTCCCGTCCCTATACAGACGGAGATCTCTGAACGATCTGTAATTATCTATATAAGAATGTCTGAAGTGCATTCACAAATATAATATTATGTAGCTAATATTCGCTCAAGTCAAAAGTAAATTCCCGGATCATTAGTAAAAACAATATTGCTGAAATGGGATATTTCTACAGATTTTTCTGCTGGTGACGATGCATGCTTATTGAAATGGGGAACAGTAAAACACGTAACTTTATCGGGTGGCGCAAGAAATTGCTTCAGAAACACTAAAAATTCAAAATAAACGGTTGTACGGATTTGAATGGAGCATAACATACTCGTCTGTTGTCTAGAACACACTTCAATAGTAAGTTGGGTTGATTTTTTAAGTAGAAACATTTGTTTCCGTTTTATACATGTTTGCATCTCACTGCCCACTCTGAACGCGTCGAATGATGAGAGATTTCGATTTGTCACATCCACAGCATAGCCAATAAAAGTCTCCCATTAGATTACCTTTCTTGGCACCTCCTACCGACCGAGTAAGCCGACTCAAGCGATAAAGTTTCTTGTTTTTATTAGGAAGGTACCGATTTCAAATTTTTGCCAGGACACCGATTATCCTGACTGAGAGATTTTAAGGTTTTCCTCAGTTCCTCCGGACAAATGTCGGGATAAGCAACTCAAGATCGCTTCCTTCTACTCGCATTCCAGTACTTTATTCACTCACTCATGGAACTGAGCTCTTGAGAAGCCGCCAATTGTGCAACCACTCAAGAATTTCCCAGCATTTGTTGGAACCCGAAGGTTCATTATTGTGTTCTTGAGCCAGATAAATCCAATCCATACCATCCCATCCAATCTCTCAGAGATTCATTTTAATATTATCCACCCACCTACGTCTTAGGCCTTTTTCCTTCTGGCTTTCCAACAAATATCGTATATACATTCTTCTTACCCCCTCGTTCGTGCTATATGCACTGCCCATCTCATCCTCCTTGACTTGATCATTCTAATTATATGTGGTGAAGCGTACAAGTTATGAAGCTATACTTACGTAGTTTTCTCCAGCCTCCCATCACTTCATCTCTCTCCAGTCCAAATATTCTCCGCAGTATCCACAGGCAAAATTGTAATTTTGTATATTCTAATGTTTGTGTTTTTAGACAGCAGACGAGAAGACAAACGGCTCTGGACTGAATGGTAGCAAACGTTACCCGAATTCAGTCTCCTCTTAATTTCTTCCTGAATCAAGTCTCCATCTGTTACTGTCATTCTCAAATATATAAACTGTGTCACATTTTCAAAATATCTCTTAGCTATCTTTATGTCATTCCGGTGACGAGACAGCAACGTACTTAGTATTTTATCTGTGTTTACTTCTAGACCAACCCCGTTACTAGCGTCAATTGAAGTTTATGTGTATTTTTATGGTTTTTATGTTATCACCCAGTAGATTCACATCATCAGCACAGATCAACAGCCGATGTGTCCTATTTAATTTCTGACCCACCTGGTTTTCCTGGAGCTTCCTAATGGCATATTCTAAAGCAAAGCTGAAAAGCAGTAGCGATAAAGCATCTCCTTGTTTTAGACCATTCTGGATAGGGAAATTATGAGACAGATGTTTACCTATGCGGACTTTACTATACGTTTCGTTTAAACACATTTTAACCAGCCTAACTAGTTTCATGCATACCCCAAACTCTGTCAGAATATTGTACAATACTTCCCTCATAACTAAATCATAGGCTTTCTTGAAGTCTACGAATAGCTGATGAACTGTCATATTGTACTCCCATTTTTTCTCCAGTATCTGACGAATGCAAAAGATCTGATCGGCAGTTGATCTGTAACGTAAGAAACCCACACTGATGATCCCCAATAATTTCATCTATATATGGACTTAATCTTGATGGATATGGCCGCGCCATAGCTCAAGCGGTTAGTCGCTGGCTTCCCACCGCGGCGACCCGTGTTCGATCCCGGGTCTGGTCAAGTGGGATTTGTGGTGGACAAAGTGGCGCTGGGGCAGGGTTTTCTCCAAGTACTTCGGTTTCCTCTGCCAATCTTCATTCCACCAATTGCTCCACAATCATTCTCACCTATCATCTGGGGCTGGTACAATGTTCATTAACTCCAAGGTTCATTACCGTGTTCACAACAGCCCTCAACTTGTCCCTGTCTCGAGTCAGATGAACCAAAACCACACCATCCCATCCAGTCTCTCTAAGACCAATTTTAATATTATCCTCCCACCTATGTCTAGGCCTTCCTAGTGATCCCTTTCCTTCTGGCTTTCCCGTCAGACTCCTTTGTGCAATCGTCTTCGTCCTCGTGCGTGCTATTCGCCCAGCATATCTCTTCCTCCTATATTTGATCATTCTAATTATATTCTCAGTTATTGGTAACGTCGTTAAAGAGACTGCAAACAGACAAACAAAAAATAAAGAGAATCCCTGTCGGAAACCGAAACCATGTCGTCCTCTGCTACTCCGTCAGATCACTGACAGCTGTTGTAATTGTTTGTATTCTTTTTCCTAACTGAGTGCAAGATTATTAATCGTTGAGGGCAATGTTGTAGATGCTGGCTGCGTCAGGAGTTGGAGACTAAGAAAGGACGCTGCCGAAACCAGCCGCGTTTTGGTCGAGTGGTCCCAACCCCGAGGTTGTTAGGGATTTAGTTTATATTGCAGTCTTCACAGAATTCAAGGGAAAATCAGTTTTATATCCCATAAATCACCCTTACGCCAGCCTCGGCAGAATGCAGAATGATGTGATGCAAACATGGCTTCCTGCCAACAGTAGGCCCATGTCGTTTTTGAGACCAGTTCCGTCAGCTCAGACGATGTATCGGCGAGCTGTTATTCTGTCGAGTTCTGTTGATACATTCTACGGCAAATTAACGCTTTCTACGCAGCGCGCTAAATTGCAATCTGGTGGTACTGTCAGTTAACATCAAAAGTGACACCCAGTTCGCAAAAGGCGCGACGAAGAAAGATGGCAACCCTGCTGTGCGATTTTGGCTGCTATCCATATATGGGAGTAGGGTCATGTTCCAATGGCAGGACGTAGAGTGAGGGGGGGGAGCTGAACCCCCACCCTCAGAGTCAACTGGGATCTGCACGAATTTGAACTACTAACCCATAGATAAACATTAGGCCCTCAAAATAATTTTCAATAATAAAGGGCCGACAAGAAACTAACCAACCGCATGAAAGATTTCGTGTAAACTAAAGTGTTTCCAAGTGGAATGCAACAGTGGTAAGGTATAGCTAATCTGGCACCTGTAACACACCATGTGCTCTCCTTTTGATCCTCTGGAAGGAGTAATAGACGCATAATTCATGAACTGGTAATAGTGACAGTACCCTGCCCTATCCAAACGCTCCTACCTCCCAGTATTACCAACACTTCACTGCAGATAAGCGAGGAATGTCATCTCGGAAAATACAAAGGTATCCTGACTCTCTGGATTGTATTTTCTTTTTCTGTGATCTACACTTCCCTGCTAATTTAATTCTGGTTTTCACAGAGAGCACCGAAGGTACCATCTGCACGTACTTTACCAACGTTATAGACCTAAATGGGTATTCTCTCTCCCCTTCAGTTTCACCGCTTCTTATTTCGTCAACATAATTTTAGTTACCTAACTGGTGACTGGTTTCTACAGAAGGATATACATTTTAAAGTACAATTTAATTAGTTATCGAAGAAAACAAATATATATACGCAGTTTATGTTATGTGTCATCTGATTCATAAATAATAGAATATTAGATAAATTAATTAGACGTTCCAACAACAATTCTAGGTTATTTTATTTTTGACAATGGATATATGTGGACCGCCTCTGTGGTCTAGTGGTCACAGTTTCTGCCTACAGATCCAGACGTCCCGGGTAAGATTCCCGGCGCTACCAGATTTTCAGAGAAGTAGTGGGTCTGGAACGGGGTCCACTCAGCCTCGTGAGGTTAATCGAGGAGCTATTTCAAGGAAATAGCTGCTCCTTACTATAAAACCGAGATTAACGGCCGTGGGGATCCGTTGCGCTCACAACGTGACACTCTCTATCCGCAAAAGTTGTCACTAACTTCGCCGACAAGCGACGGTCGCTCGGTCGGTATAGTACGCTTGCAGACTACAGGCTACGGAGTCTGGATATACGATACTGCAATTAATAAATCGGAGGCTATTTGTATCGTTTTATTGATGTTAACAATTTAGTTCCGAGCCTCAAATGATCGTATCCTCCTTCCAGAAACTCGCTCAGGGCGACTTAACACATGCGGGTGACAAGAAAGTCCTTACAAATATTTATATGAAACAAACGGCAAGACTGAGAATTTTCTTAAGGAGCTACTGGAATTGGGTTGGATTTCTGGAGTCCTCATTGGAACAAGGGCATTTAGATATTGTGTTGAATAATCAAAGTTTTATACGCCGATTCCTGGTATTTCATTATTGACTCTGTAAGAACTGAATTATGCAACAAGAATATTTTTGCTGTGATAGCACAATGTATCGAACCTTGCGGTCGAGAGGTTAGCGCTACTGTTTTCGGAAGGACACGGGTTCCTGTCTTGGCCAGGAGACCGGCAGTCATGAATGAGATATTTTGAGATTTTGCTGAGCCCAGGAAAATCCCGATATATATTTTTTCTATTGCTAATGGGGTGGGACCAAGTCCCTTGTACCAGATTCTCTGAGAAGTAGTGGGTCTGGAACGGGGTCCGCTCGGCCTCGTGAGGATAACTGAGGAGCTATTTCAAGGACATAGCGGCTCCTTTCTATAAAACCGAGATTAACGGCCGTGGGGAACTGTTGCGCTGTCCACGTGACACCCTCTCTCAACAAAAGTTGGCACTAACTTCGCTGACAAGCAGCGGTCGCTCGCTCGGTATAGTTCACTTGCGGACCACAGGCCACGGAGTTTTTTTTTTGTGTGTGTCTAGATTGGATTCAGCCGACAGAACTGAAGAGCGTCGTGAATTCGATAATGTATTTATTTTAAGGATTCGATACAAATGGTGAATGTCTTGGCCAGCTGAGCGACTATCAGCTTCTGAAGTAGAATTATGCTTCATGGAGTTACAGATGTGTCTCTAATTCAGTAATGATGTTCATGATATAAACGCCATAGAGGAGTTCAATCGAACCTGGTTCGTACGACGCGTAGGACTGAAGACAGATGTGGGCCAGGAGACAAATAGGTCGGGTGTTGTAACAGAGCGGGGGTGGATATTCCAGCAGCAAGGTCTCTCTCTATTGGCTTCAATCCTAACAGTGTGGATCTGACAAAGTTCCAACATATCTGTACCAATCCCTTGCAGCAGCGACCGACATTTCAACTTCTTTCCAACAGTCGCATTATTGTTAACAGAATGGTTAGACTTTGAATATGTGGCACAGTTCAGATATTTTAGAGCTTCTATAACAAATGAAGACCTGATTCAGGAGGAAATTAAAAGGAGATTGAACTCGAGTAATGCTTGCTACCATTCAGTTCAGAACCGTTTGTCTTCTTGTTTAAACACATAAAAATTAGAATACACAAAACTTTTATTTTGCCTGTGGTTCTGTATGGGCGTGAGACGTGGTCTCTGACATTAAGGGAGGAACATAGACTGAGGGTGTTTGAGAACAGGGTGTTGAGGAGAATATTTGGACCGAAGAGAGATGAAGTGACAGGAGGTTGGAGAAAACTGCATAATGTGGAGCTTCGTAACTTGTACTCTTCTCCAAGTATAATTGGAATGATTCAGTCGAGGAGGATCAGATGGGCAGGGCATGTAGTACGGATGGGGAGAAGACTAATGCATATAGGATATTGGTGGGAAATCCAGAAAGAAAGAGACCAGTGGGAAGACTAAGACGTAGATTGGTTGACAATATTGAAATTGATCTTAGAGAGATTGGGTGGGATGGTATAGATTGTATTGATCTGGCTCAGGATAGGGACCAGTGTAGGGCTCTTGTGAACACGGTAATGAACCTTCGGGTTCCATAAAATCCTGAGAAGTTCTTGAGTGGATGCACAAATGGTAGCTTCTCAAGAAGGGTTCGGCTCCATGAGTGAGTGAGAATGTTTAGACTGTGACCTGGACGACAAAGGAATTGGGGTTCGGTTCCCGGCAGGAGTATGAAATTATCTGTTTTCGACATCCCCCTGACCGACTCCGAGGACCATCCAGTGGGTACCGGCAGTTCTCTTCCTGATTTTAATCGGCCGGGAAGTAACGCTAGTAACTTACCTCCATTTAGAGTAGAGATTAAGAATGCGTGGAGTTATACCTCTACTTCCCCGTCCGCTCTTATGTCGGGATGCTTAATTAGGCAAGAGGGCAATNCTCTAACAGAAATGAGTACCAGGAATTAATTAAATAATTTTCCTGGGGAGTAAAGCGCGGCCGACGCGTAAGGCTGACAACCTTACCGCCATCTTTGAGCCGATTGTCAAGGTAATGTGGGAGCCTCAACGTCTCACAACCCTATGGGCCTTCACGGCCTGTTACAGGGATAGCTTTACTTTTTACTTACTATATATATATATATATGGTGGGCCTACGGTCTACTTTAAATTAACAACTGTACAATTTAAGGTTGTACTTCCACTAGTTCAGACTTCGACTACGTTAAGTTTGCCCACGAAATCTAAAAAATTCGCCCCCCGCCATATTTGTAATTAATGTAGGCAGTAAGCATGTCTGATACGGAATTAGTTGGTAAACATATGCTCTAAACTTAGCAATTTCATGTGCATAACTTCAGTGGCGCAAAAACAACACACAAACACATATATGTGTATGTGTGTGTTTGTATGTGCGTGACACGGCCATTATATTTTATCCTACATTCTATAAAAAGTATATCTCAACTTATGTTGGGTCAGCAGTTTCAGAGATAAATCCGAATATGTACACAGATGATAAGGTACGACGGTCATGTTGCTTACGTTTTACCCACTTAATTCAAAGAAAATCGGTGACTATAAAGACTAAGGTCTTCTTTGTTGTAACCCCGTGTACTGCGGAGAAAGCCTAATATATCGGAGTAACATATTACTACCATCTTCAGGGTAGAATTGTAGGCCAGGCAAGAAAATAGCAGAATCAGACGGCACTCAGCTCCTGGTTTGTAACGCTGTGCAATTCGGAGAAAGCTAGACGTTTCGGAAGAACACATCACCTCCACCTTCAGGGTAGAATTGTAGGCCATGTACATAAACCAGCAGAAGCAGACGGCGCTCAGCTTACCGTCTGCTTCTGGCAAACTCTGACTTCCTTAATTCAGTCAATATTCGTGTAGAATGTACTAATTTACGCTGTCACGTATGCTGAACATAGAGGCTAGTAAGTGGAACAACAGAGCAACGTGGCTGCGTAAAGGTAAAGCTTCCCCCAGGAATAAAATGGAATAAATAAAAATACTTGTCTGCTGTCCATTAAATACCATTGTCAGCATTCAGTATCTCTGCCAAGATTCTCACTTTCTGTGACGTCCATAACTTCTTAATTTACACACTCTCGAAATATACCGTAAATAGCTACGTTCGGCGACGTAACAAGAATAAATAGAACAAATTGTTTTCCATTAGCGTGTCATTTGTTTGTCACACAGATCTACGGGACATGATAATGGCAGTTATGTCAGTGGGCTTCATATCATGACATTACGTTGTGTAGGAGGTGTGGATATAATCTCTTCGCATTCTGAGCACAATGCCGATGAGGAAATCAGAGTCAAAGTCACTTTACGACCGACGGTCAGTCGTCCAGTCAGTCTTGGTTTCAAGTCACAACTGGGACCCAAGACCAGATTTTTGTTACTGCCAAACAGTTGGAGTTTTGTCAAAGTGGGACGCCTTCTCTGACGACAGGGCAGGTCTGGCATTTATCGCGGTCATAATCAGCAGTACATGACATCTGTATTTACAAATTTATTTGTCGGCAATCTCCATAGTCATTTGAAGAATCCACTTCTTCAAACGACACGGGCCGCATATTGCATTATATTCTTCTGCGGGAATGTGTTTATCCAGAGGTTGACTAGCAACGATAGGGAGGACATAAAGACTCGCAGACACCAAGGTGATCTCATAAGTCTCATTTCACTTTTTCAAAATAAAGAAAGTAGGCCAAGAATAACCGCAAGAAAGCTTTCAGAAAGACGGACACTGACCATTCGTCCGGATATCCAATTGACCAGTTCACTTCATGGTACAAGTGCTTCCATGAGCAAACATTAGTTATGCACTATATCCTCACAATAGATCATTGAAGGTCGCAGTGCGAGGGCCGGTTTTTATGGCCCACCCCTTACATACATATCCTCACTCGAGGTACGAGTATTTCTTCTATTTTATGTCCTTATAACTTGTTACTTGTCGATGTATGTTAATATTATCCTCTAGAACTAATATTTGCTAAGCGCTTCCCGTTTCTCCAAGCATGCCATTTTTAGAGGGCAACTGCCATTTTAAAGCAACAATTAGAGCAATGTTTCTAACTACGAAATTCTTCTGTATGTACTTTTCTTAAATTACATATTGTTTATTGCTTTTTGATAAAGATATTTTTTATTATTATTTCGAATTTAAATCGTTCGAATTCTCATTGCTCCCTCGAAGTGATAAACTAGTTTTACATTCATATGAAGAGACAGATAGTGTAAAGTTTTGTGTGGTATTTTTCCGTGAGCTGATCACAGTGACCGCGCGACCTAAGGCATGAACTGTCTTCGTTCGCTCGAATGTTGAGATCGTGTGTTCAAATCGCACTAAAGTTATGACTGTCGATATTGTGTGCGTTTATTCTGTGTTTGTAATGTTCTCTGTATAGGCAGATGTCAAGTACAATAGATCACTGTAGGTCGCGATGCAAGGGCCGAGAAGGCCCACCCCTTATACATTCATAGGTAGATGTCTTGCGACAGACTGATCCCCATTAAGAAAAGGCGGCCAAGGACCAGCAAAGGGCTGTAGAGCCATAATAATAAATTTTCCACGTATAAACTGAGATAATACATGAAGAAAGCAGTCTTCTGGGATTTGGCACCGTGTATATGTGGTGTTAA
This sequence comes from Cryptotermes secundus, assembly GCF_002891405.2. NCBI lineage: Eukaryota > Metazoa > Arthropoda > Insecta > Blattodea > Kalotermitidae > Cryptotermes > Cryptotermes secundus. Next base: position 235,934 of record NW_019741302.1, on the reverse strand, counting down.
CCGATGTTTCGGAGGAACATCGGTTAACACCACATATACATGGTGCCAAATCCCAGAAGACTGCTTTCTTCATAGTCACCGCCGTGAAAGCCTCAAATCTTACATGAGATAATAGATTTCTTGAGTTCATTTCTGAGATAATTTCATCTTGATTATAATTTATACCTAATAATTATTTTTCTCTTTTCAGTTTAAAATTCAGTTTATTATTAAAACAATTTTCCTTATGTTTACGCGATGCAACGGCAAAATATATGCTTTCATTTGTGTACCATATTGTCGTGTGTAGGTTGGTACGCGTGACGATAATGACTGCTTCTAGTTCTAGTTCTAGCACCTTCGTTACAGTCTCTTTTAATCACATTTAAATTACAGCGCTATCGCGGGTTCCACACTTTATGATTCACTGTTGCACGCACACACTAGTCCTCTCCAAGTAACATATCCCAATACGGAAATCAGCGCTTCAGATCACTCCAGGTATTACACATAATTAAAGTCTTCAAATCACACACAACGAACTTCCCGTGGTTGTCTTCCGCCGAGGATTCAACTGTACTTAAACACTTGAACACACACTAACAAAGAAATCTGAAAGTCAGAGTCAAAGTCACATTGCGATTTACGGTCAGTCAGTCAGTAAGTCTTGGTATTGAGCCCCATCTGGGGCGCATGACCAGATATTTATTACTGCTTGACAGTTACGGTCTTGTTATTGTGGGGCGCCCTCCCTGACGAGAGGACGGGTCTGCCTTTTGTTGGAGTTATTGTCTGCAGCAGTAAGTCATTTGTCATAATGTAAAGGATATTTACGTTTACATGTTAAGCATGTTAATAAATGTATATAAAATATATACAGGGCCTCTGTCATTCCAGACTCAGTACAGCAGATTATGCTCCCGCAACAGCGGCAGTCTGGTAACTTGAACGGTCGTATGCTTGACCGGATTCGGCTGTTCTGTATAGAATCTAGTTATATAGCCTCCGCACCGACCATGCACATGAAAGAGCCTTTATAGTTGTAAAGGAGTGTTTACCGCGACGTTGCATAACAGCGGCCTCGGCGTCGACCGCATAGAAAACGCCGTACTTCTGTTGTTGCCTTGCGTATATTCGGTCGCGAAGTGTTTAACGGTCAGTTACGTAGCAACGCCCTGGCCATCCACGTTACAGTATGATATATATATATATATATATGTCTATCCTTCTATCATATAATACAATAAGGATGTGCAACAATTGATTCAATTATAATCCGAGCTTAATTGCTTCTGATTTTCTTATCATCGAGCAGTGTTATCCTGTATTAAAATGGCCGCGCCATAGCTCAAGCGGTTAGTCGATGGCTTCACACAGAGGGGGCCCGGGTTCGATCACGGGTCTGGTCAAGTGGGATTTGTGGTGGACAAAGTGGCGCTGGGGCAGGTTTTCTCCAAGTACTTCAGTTTCCCCTGCCAATCTTCATTCCACCAATTGCTCCACAATCACCTCACCTATCATCTGGGGCTGGTACAATAGGCCAGAAGTGGCCGCAGTACAAGGGACTTAGTCCCACTCCACTAGCAATAAAAAATAATAATCCTATATTAAATGTCACCAAAATGCACCATTAGAGCGCCTAGCTTAAGACATTTGTAGGAATCCTCGGTTAGCATAGCAGCTCTTCGTTCTTACGTAAGAAGGGATAATAATAAAAAAAGAAAAAGAAGTTTGTTCGCACTGAGCCAAGAGAACGCATTCCAGTTATAAAAGCGCACTTCTATTTCTAGCCATCATCTGGTAAAACAGTCTGTTGGAGACAGACGTAACCCATTTAACGTTAACCACCACTTTGAAAATTAAATTCTGTTCTAATCCACCAATATGTCTTTGAGAAAAAGATTAATTCCAGCTACGTAATGAAAACCAGAGAGTACGAACTGAAACTGCCAGTCCACATCATAAAACAGGAGAGGGAAAGGATGTTTACTCAAAACTCTGTTTGGAATATGCTGTAGATATGCCTTAGAACACTTCGACACTTCTACGTCACGGGCCCTGTTCGTCTCGCTCTTGCGTTGTCAACTCATCTTTTGATGACATTCAGTACTTCAGTCTAAATGTTGAAATAAAGATCTGCTAAATCAAGATGTTTCAATTGTTGGCATAATCGCTGTAATTACAGTGTCATGCATTTCGTGAAACACAAAGATTTTACATTATTTATCAAGGGCAGCTCAGTCATCCGCGAAGAACTATAAGACCAGAAGTCGATTCGCGGCATAAACAGGAATTTTCCTGTTCATGACCGCGTTCATATCTCCTCTGGGGCCCAGATAGTACGAGGTAGGCAACCTAAGCTATCCGCTTACATTTATCTAGTGCCAAGGTCAAGAGTGCATAGAGCTACACCTCTATTTTCCCGCAAGTGTTTATGACACGGTGCTTAACGTAGCGTATATCTGAGGTCTAGTGGTCAGAGTTCCTGGCTACAGATTCAGAGGTCCGGGTTCGATTTCAGGCGCTACCAGATTTCCTGAGAAGTAGTGGCTCAGCCTCGTGAGGATTCGCATAGAAAGAGGGTGGAGTCCAGTTGGGTCCACTCGGCACGGAGGCCTCTGATTGGCTGCCCCGGGCGATTATGATGATGGAGAATTTGATGGAATGAAGATTGGCAAGGGAAACCGAAGTACTCGGAGAAAACCTACCCCAGCGCCACACAAATCCCACTTGACCAGACCCGGGATCGAACACGGGCCGCCGCGGTGGGAAGCCAGCGACTAACCGCTTGAGCTATGGCGCGGCCCTTAGCCTCGTGAGGATAATTGAGGAGGTATTTCAAGGAAATAGCGGCTCCGGTCTAGAAAACCGAGATTAACGGCTGTGGGGATTCGTTGCGCTGACCACGCGACACCCTCTATCCGCTATAGTTGACACTAACTTCGCCGACAAGCGGCGGTCGCTCGGTCGGTATAGTTCGCTCGCGGACTCAAAGCCATGGAGTTTAGTTTTTTTTAGTTTTTTGGGCTTTGATCGGCGTATTGCATATTGTAAATCCTATTTATGAAAACAGACATTTACAGCGCACAAGTATTTCGGACGTTTTCAAATAACATAGCTAATAAGGCAAAAATATATTCGTACTACATTTAGTTTAAACCCAGTGAGCCAACGTGAAGCGAAATGTAGAAGAATTGAATTAGAAATACTTAAAGCCGTATTCCGCCTCTACCAGACAGAAGTTATTAAAACTGGCGATTCGAGGAATCGCTATTCCACACCCACTAGTTTCTCATAATTTTGAACGACGTATTCAAGTTGTATGCGATGTATTGCTACTGTAATAAACATTAATTGAAAACACCACATCTGCCCACTTCTTTCCCCCACTCCGAAGAGGTAGTGACGCCGCGACGCCCTCATAGTCTAAGCAGAATCGGACGCTCCTCAGTCGCAGACCAGTGTTACACCCGTCAACATCTTCGTCGTCCGAGTCCTAGTTGACGCACTCACCGAATATCGGCATCCAGGTAACGCGACTGAAATCGTTGTCTCTCAGTACTTAGCAACGCCAACCTACTCTTTCATTTTACAAACATTTTCAATAAGAAAATGTGAGGCGAATTCTTCTAGTATGCAAATACCCACAGACAACTCAAATTAATGTTTATGGAACTGTGAAATGGCGCTGAAGAAAACATGTTAGCCCTCTGAATATACATTTCTGTGTGTCAATTTTTCTCCTAAATGACAGCTTCTCTGTTTTAATTCTTCTTCCTTTCAAGATATGGGCGTAATATTAGTACGTAAGTGTGTCTTGTTTTTTAACAGGGAACATGTATCTATTTTCGAAGAAGCCACATCAGCGGATATGTGAAGTAATCACGTGAACATGTATTTCCGGTGTACAACCATTTTCTCAAGTGACAGCGTTGAGACATAAAATAAGGAGCCCAATTACAATAATGCAAATGTTCTTAATGACAAGTTGTGTCGAATAAATTTACGATTCCAAGATTAACAAATTTACCAAGGAGACAGACAGTGTTGTAAATTCATGCATTGATGTTGATAAATATTCCGTTCTAGGATTCTCAAAAAAACTCAAAGTTGCATAGATTTGGTCCTCAAAAACAAATATAGAAATCTATCATAATCGTGGCCAGTTTCCTAATGATTTTTTAAAATTAGGAATATTTTCTTATAATATCTATTAAGATCCTGATCTACTATTTAATGGTAAGAACTGAAATTTCTTTTGAAATAATTTTTCGACACTTTTATTGCGTGATACGTTTGCGAACGACTTAATAGTTGGTACCTCTACTGTCCGTAGATCAGCTCCCAACAGTTCCGTAAGTGTAAGATGGGGAATATAATTATTGCATCTGGTTTAAGGGATTCTTAGTCTCATCTTCAGGAATCCAGTACACGAATATATTGATATACGTACACAAAGAAATAATTTGCGAAAAGCATTAATGTGGAAACTTTCAATATTTAATTATGTGATATGATACGGAAATATTAGTAACTGAGACAGATAATTACTTCGGTTTTAATTATATTTATATTACAATTTATATTACAATAGGAGGAGGCAAAATAAATGACAGAATTCGTCTACTTGGAGTCTCTAAGTCAAACTGCGGCAGTTCGTCATGATCACTTCTTCGGAAAGCATGTGAATTTTGATTATTGATTCAGGTGCAATTTTTGATAATTCAAAAATTTGATATCTGTAGTTTCAGCTTGCAGGCAAGTTCAGTAATTTTTGTATTCTCAGTGGGGTCAGAGTATATACATAGGAAATCATTAACATGAATTGAACAAAGAAATTCTAGTCAAGTCAGACATGAAAATCAGAAAACAACGTGTCAGTTTTTTATTCCCTCAACAGCTGGGTTGCTGCAGTGATGGCGAAACAGTCGATGTTCTTCGTTAAAAAATCTTCCAGCATACTGTCAACAATTATATTGTCCTTGGGCGGCAAGTAATATAGACAGATAACCGTGTTGTTCACTTGCCTCTGTATCCTGAGACGACACATATTATGGGCCTTTCGGAAAGCTCCGTGTTGACGAAAATTGGACAGCTTGAGGAATCTTCCCCTCTGTATAATTTCCTGATGCCCAGCTTTCGCTATGCATAAAACAGAGATATTCGAGTCCGCATCTTTAGACCCAACAAATATCAGGAGGGTCGTAACGAGATCAGGGGTGCACAATGGATTCATTAGTGTCCTCTGTACTTGGGCGACTGAGAACTTTTCTCCCTCATAAGTCAGTATGAATACGAAAGCAAATAATTGATATATTATTGAAAATAGGCAATTCCACTAATAAGTTTGCTTTAACTTTTAATCTATAAGGGCGAAGAGTATGTTTAATGGTTGGCTGCTATAGTTCTGAAATGTGGGAATAGTGTACTTTCCCAGAGAGAATTTTTCTCTGACGACACAAGTAGACCTTTTTATTTCCTTCAAATTTAATATATTCGAGTTTTATGATTATTAATTCTCTTTCTTTAGAAATGATAATAGTAACTTAGAGCCGATGTGTTTGAAGTGGTTTCAAGATCGCTTGTCCCTTCTCAGTACTTAGAATGGAATTTTGGCCAGAATATACTTTGTCAGAATTTCTCATCGCGAAATATTAATATTGTTTTAAAATTTTACAAAATGTTAATATATTACATAAAGTTTGTGCTATTCAAGGACCAAATTCGGGGAAATGGACCGGTATTTCCAAAGGTCAACTAGGACACAGAAGAGCAGAGCCGGAACCTGTCCCAATTTCTGCTGTAACACAAGCAGGCGGTCTCTGTAAGGGAACGCGCACACGAGCAACCTACAAGACAGGAGCTAAAATTAGGTGATGAGGAGCCCTCTGCCCGTGGTTATTTCTGGTCCTCTCACTTACGTCACTAAAGGCCTCCGCAAATGCCACGAACGCAATAGGTACAGTCTCCTGTACGATATAAGTGGAATAAGAAATATTTGGTTTGAACACACTCTTTAAATTAACAAATAGAAGGGGGTAGAAAGTAATGAAGGTAGCCCGAAAAGTAAAAAAAAAATCTTTTGTCTATCACGACAAATAATTTGAAAAATGAATTTTATTTTTCAGATTTTTAGGCCAAATTTTTGGGTGTTGGCTGCTGCTGACAGTGAATAAATAGTGAATTTATAGCGATGACAAAATAATCCAAGTTTGACTCACATATTTTTCCACAACACATTTAGTGCTGGGACTTGTTCTCATTGGTAATCACGTGCTTGTAGTACGCTTAACCCTTTGATTTGTATAAGACCGTGTATCCATGATTAAGTTATACTCATCATACCGCGGTAGCTCGGTCGGTATAACGAATAGGCTACAGGCTGGACGATCAAGGTATGATGTGGGATTTGTGGTGAACAAAGTGGCACTGGAGCAGGTTTTCTCCGAGTATTTGGTTTCCCCTGCCAGTTATCATTCTACCGACTGCTCCGCATTCATCATCAATCATCGGGTGCTGGTGCAATAGGCCAGTTAGTGGCCGACGTAAAAAATGGACTCGGTCTCACCCGACACCAGGAAAAACTCACCCACGGAGATGAGCCCTTCTTGAGAGACTGCCAACTGTGCAGCTACTCAAGAACTTCCCAGCTTTTTATGGAACCCGAAAGTTCATCACCGTGTTCACAAGAGCCCTCCACTGGTCCCTATCCTAATCCAAATCAATGCAATTCATACCATCCCATCCTATCTCTCTAAGATCCATTTTAATATTGTCCACTAATATACGTCTTAGTCTTCCTAATGGTCTCTTACTTGCTGGATTTCCCACCAATATCCTATACGCATTCGTCCTCTCCCCATTCATGCTACATACCATGCCCATCTCATCTTCCTTGACTTGAAGGGCAAATAGATTTCTCTTGTCTGCAGCGTTCAGACCGGGAACTCTTTCTTCGGCTGTAAAGCGGTCGGACTGTGAGTGTGACCACTCAGCTCCACTTATTGCCGAAGTTAAGAATGCGAGGAGCTGTATCTCCACTGCCCTACATGTCTCCATAGCGCAGTGCTTAACTAAGCATAGGTTCATCTTTACCTCTTGCCTCCAACTAGCAACATTCAATTCGTCCAAGACTTCTTCCAGAACAAAATTTTTGTTAGGCTGTGCAGTCAATTAATGGAAGATAGGCTACTTATGCTTCTCTTGCACACAGTTTTTCTATAAAAGTTGTTACATTTCCTGCCTATAGACACCTGTATTTATACTGCCGGATTGAAAACAAATGTTTAATATGGCAATTAGATATAACTTTTATATTTGTAACGTCTGATTTTCCCACAGCAGTTACTGTGAAGAATTACCTACCTCTCTGGATGTGACACCGTGTGGTCTAGTAGAAATTTACAGACATTTCAAGCAAGGAGTACTCTACTTTCATGGCTTAGTTTCTAACCCTGAAGATGGAGTCAGTGTATTTTTTCGGAAAGTCAGAAAACATCTGTCAGATTACACGGTATCACACCCCAGAAGTCAGGTACTTTTCATATTAAAATTTGTTCTAGAACTCCGAATTCTGTGTCAGGTTGACCTATGTTAGTTTGAGTATTTTAATTTCTCTGGGTACTTGTTCCATATCTATCACACTCATTGCTTTGAACTGGCAGCAATCTCCATTCGATTTTCTTTAAATTAGCCTTATTTTTTAGTCATTCATTTTAGTCAAAAAACCTGAGGGGAAGGTACTACAATTTAAGTTTATCCGTGCAATAAAGAATAATACGTAATTTGGTCTCAAATAAATAGGGTGTTATGGGGAGAACTGATTTCGCCTGTCTCATGGCTGGTACCAATGGCGGTCTACGACAACGATCCTTCCATAAAGACTTGTAATTTCTGAAGAATGAATATTAGCTTCTTAAGAAGAACTCTGACGCTTGGAGTTTGCTGTATTCAATGACGAATTCGTGGTGAGGAGCATGCATATGCCTCCCCTGTCAGTGTACACATCTGACACTCAATCAGTGGTGGAGAGTCCATATTAAACATATCAGCCCGGCTAATATTTTCAAAAATGAAATATATTATTTTCGCGATTCAGTGGTACTCCAAATCAAATCCATTGTTAGCCATTTGCTTCACGCTGATGCTGGCCGTTTGTGAACATAGGCACAATTAGAAGAGATACAATATGTGTAAACTTGAGTGCATAATATTCCAAACTACAACGTTAGCCAAACGAGGAGTGTCAAAACATTTAAGTATCTCTGTTCTCGCAGGGAATTGAATAAAAAATTGCTTCATGAACTGAAGTATGAAGTGTAATAAAAATAATTAGCTCAGAAGTCTCCGGCCATTTCATCGTAATTTAAATTTCCCTCTCATTTTATTCCTTAAATATATTAATTTTAGCTAATATATGCATAGTTTTCTTGTAAGATATGTACGTACATTCAGTGGCCAACTTTATAAGCAGTCTCCTCTATTCACTCGTTGCCTCACACTCCTGGAAAAGGTAATTAGTTATTGCTGATTTTAAATTAACAGATATGACGACATTCGTGATTACTGGATTTTGGAATTTACCTATCGTTTGTATCCTAAAGATCACAATACAACACAGCCCTTGGAAACTATGTCTCTTTACGTCCTCAAGTGAGGGGGTGGAAGACACCCGCTCTGTTGGGTCCGTTAGAAAGAGCTAACTTTATTCACTGGACAACTGTGACTATGTGTCAATTTAAAAATGCACTGTCAGAATCCTTTAGACTTGTTGCTAGTTTTATTTTGAAACTAATAACACGTTAAAAGGTAAAGCGGGCAGAGCTATCCCTGTAACAGGTCGCGGAGGCCCATTTGCGAGACGTCGAGGCTCTTGCATTTTCTAGACAATCGACTCAAAAATGGCGGTCACCTTGTCAACCTTAAGAGCCGGCCGCCTTTTACCCCCAGGAAGATTCCTGATACTCATGTCTGTTAGAGACTGAGTCGACCCCAGGGCCATAATGCGGCTGGAAGGATTAGGTGAACTGAAAAATCCAGTGACTTCATCGCGATACGAAACCGCGACCTTCCGGCTTGTGGCATAGTGCCTCAACCAACTGCGCTACCGCGTGCCCCCAATAGCATGTACGTATCAGCACAGCGACAATTCGAGACAATTAGACATATGTAAGCGTCCCATTATGCGCGACAAACGCTTGGCTAAGGACCAAATCTGAGCGTACATTTGAACTGGCAAGCCTACAAATTGCTATTCGAACACACACACACACACACACACACATTGTTCGGTCTCCATCAGTTTTTACTGAAATTAGTACCAGGAATCTTCTTGGTGGTAAAGGGAGGCCGGCCCGAAAGGCTGATAACCTCACCGCCATCTGTGAGCCGATTGTCTAGGAAATGTGGGAGCCCGTCGTCTCACAACCCTTGGGCCTTCACGGCCTGTTACAAGGATAGCGTACCTTTTTTACTGAGAACTAGACTTCCTAGCAGAGATCCAGGAATAAATTAAGAGGAGATTGAATTCGGATAATGCTTGCTACCATTTAGTTAAGAATCTCTGTCTTCTTGTCTGCGCTCTAAAAATGTAAAAATTAGAATATAAAAAATATATAATTTTTCCTCTGGTTTTGTACGGGTGTGAAACTTGGTCTTTGATCTTAAGGGAGGAAGGTAGACTGAGGGTGATTAAGAATAGGGCGCTAAGAAGAATATTTGGCCCGAAGTGGGGTACAGCTGCATATTGAAGAGCTTCCTAACTTGGGCTTTTCGCTAAATATAATTAGAGTGATTAATTAAAGAAGGATGCGATTGACAGGTCATGTAGCATGCATGTGGAGAAGTGGAATGCAACTAGGATTTTGGTAAGGAAGCCAGAAGTAAAGAGACCACTGGGACGATATAGACGTAAGTGGGAGGATGGTATAAAATGGATAAAAATTGATTGGTTGGTAAGGACTGGAATTATCAGGCTCAGGACAGACACTAGTGGGGAAGGCTTTTGTGAACGCGATAATGAACCTTCGGGTTCCATAAAATGTTGGAAAATTCTTGTGAAACTGAGCAACTGGCGGCTTCTCAAGTAGAATTAATCTCAATTGAATCAGCTAGATAGTACAGTATATGCTTTTAGCGAGAAAACTTTGCCACGAATTTGCAGGATGCTGCATTATTGATTCCGCCACTTTTCGAAACCGGAACCTTTGAAAATACGAAATGTTGGTACTTGTTGTAACTTTCAAAATCAATAAACATCTGGAAGCAGCTCTTGCTATAAAGTGTGACATAAGCACAATAAATGGTTCTCTTGCGCAACTTGGTATAGGCTTTTATGTAAGATCTGTTTATTTCTCTCGTTCCTCCTTATAAGGACTGGGGGTTCTGAATCCATTTGCAAGGCCCAGCAACTGAACTCCTCTTTATATCTACCCCAAGATCTTCCTACAAAATATCTTGTTTCTCTGTGCGAACGTAGCTATATGCTACCTTAGCTACTTCGTCTTCTTACATTTTCTTGTCACGTTATTTCTAATTTAAATGGATGCTGAACATGTCAACAATGTAAGCTTGTACAGTTTGTACCCTTATTCCTTTTTCGATGTGTGAACTTGTTCTATGTAAACATTTCGACAATCACTGAAGTCAGAACACACATCTATATTGTGACCATGATATGTGTGCGCTAGTTGACGCAGAAGAGAACTAAAATATTTGCAGTGTTTTCTTAGACCCGATATGGCCGCGCCATACCTCAAGCGGTTAGTCACTGGCTTCCCACCGCGGCGAGCCGGGTTCGATCCCGGGTCTGGTCTAGTGGGATTTGTGGTGGACAAAGTGGCGCTTGGGCAGGTTTTCTCCGAGTACTTCGGTTTCCCCTGCCAATCTTCATTCCACCAATTGCCACACAATCACCCTCACCTATCATCTGGGGCTGGTACAATAGGCCAGAAGTGGCCGCAGTACAAGGGACTTAGTCCCAATAATATACCCGATATCTAAGTTATGGGCAAGCAGTATGGCAAAGTGTGGCGGGTCAGTAGTTGCACTTATATTTGGGGGTAGGGTGACCCACTGCAACTAAGGTCCTGTTAAAACCCATACACACTCCATAATCCGACAAGGGGTCATTCTTCAGCTTGGAGGTTTGGCATGTGGCAGACACCCTTCTTAAAATATAAGCTTATTTTGAAATGCCACAAAAGGTCTCGAACTTGGACGGATCCTTTGGATAAACGTCCCAAGCTAAGGAAAATGGACGTGAGATTTGGCACGTGGAATTAAGAAGTCTGTACAGAGCAGGTGTGCTCATGACAGTTGTAAAAGAAACATCAAAATATAAGTTGGATTAGTGGGAGTACAGGAGGTCAGATGGGAAGGGTGGCACCGAATCAGCAGGCAAATATACATTTTTCTATGGGGAGGGGCTTGAGAACCATGAATCAGGTACAGGTCTGTTTGTACATAAGAGAATCGCGTAAACTCTTTACATGGTAGAATTTGTTAGAAATAAAATGTCGACCATAATACGTGTACTAGAAGGTCGCTGGTGTCATAACGTTGCTATCAATCTCCATGCCCCAACAGAGGATAAAAGTCTGTGGACGTGACTGTGATGGTGACAAAAGTTAGGGAGAGATTAGCAGTTAGTAAACAAACAACGCACAGAGTTCATATGGAAAGGTTCAATCTCAAGAAATTAAACGAGATAGAATGTAAAGAACAGTATAGAGTTGAAATCTCAAATAGATTTGCAGTACTTGAAAAGATAGACGATGATTTGGGTATTGTCACGTGATTGATGACGATAGACGGGGTTTGGATTGGTAATCGGATTTATTGAGCTCTTAAAACAACTTGTAACTGCAAATAACAATGATAGTTTTACTGAGTTACACACTCCAAAGACCACTGTAAGTACAGGACACATAAAGTCTTCTCAATCTCCATTAGCCGTTACTTAGTAGCGGCTTCCAACGCCGGACGTTCCCCTTCCTCTGGGTTTCTTAACTGTCTATAGTCTCAGCTATCAGCTTGTCACTTCACACAACAGCAATTTTCAACTTGATCAACAACTGAACTACTGGTCCTCGTTATATAGTCCCGGTTCGGACCGAACAGAAAATATTTCTACCGTTTTTGCTTGTTCTCTCGTTGTCGGGGAAACAAAGTGTCCACAGAGCTGTACCCTAGCAACGGCTGTTATACTGTAGCCTGTTTTCTTCACTGCTCTTATTTGGCAGTGGGTCAACATGTCACATTATTAACGGAGCTTGGGAAACTATCACGGAGAGCGTCAAAATTTCAGCCAGAGTCTAGGATATTATGAACGAAGAAGCATATGTCATGGTTCGCCAAAGGATATTCGAAACCATTAGATAAAGGAAACAAGTCAAATTGCAGTGGTTACAGGATACAAGCGAAATAAATGGGGATAATCTGAACAATATAAGATGCGGAACCAGGAGGCATTTCAGGGATAAAAAGAGGGAATATCTGAAAGACAAAATTGATGAGTTTGCAATGAACAGTAAGAACAATAACATTAGAAACCTTTATAGAGGAATAAATGACTTTAAGAGGGTTACCAACCTAGCAGTAACTAAGTGAAGGATGAGAATGGTGATCTGCTTGCAGATTCCTACAACATTTTAAATAGGTGGAAAAATTACTTCTCCCAGTTATTGAAGGAGTCTCTTATTGTGCCGATTCACAAGAAGGGCGATAAAATTGTATATAATAATTATCATGGGATATCACTTCTATTAACTTCATACAACATTTTATCGAATATCCTTCTCTCAGAGTAAAGTTCATAAACAGATGCAATTACTGGAAATCATCAGTGTGGGTTTCGACGTAATAGATCAACTGGTGTTCAGATCTTTTGCATTCATCAGATACTAGAAAAAGAGTGGAGTACAATGAGACAGTGCATCGGCTATTCGTAGACTTCAAGAAAGCCTGTGATTCAATTAACGGAGAAGTATTGTACAGTATTCTCATAGAGTTTTGAGCAACCAAGAAACTAGTTAGGCTGATTAAAACGTGTTTAAACGAACCTTATAGTTAAGTCCGCATAGGTAAACATTTATCTGACAAATTTACTATCCAGATTGGTATAAAACAAGGTGATGCTTTATTGCCACTGTTTTTAACTTTGCTTTAGAATATGCAATTAGGAGGGTCCAGGGAAACCAGGTGGGACTGAAATTAAATGGGACACACGAGCTGCTGGTCTATGCCGATGATGTGAATCTACTGGGTGATAACGTAGATACCACAAAGAAAAACACAGAAGCCTTAATTACCACGTAACTGACGTGGTATATAAGTAAACATAGAGAAAACTAAGTGTCTTTGCTGTCTCGTCACCAGAATGCAGAGAAAAATCATGACATAAAGATTGCTAACAGATCCTTTGAAAATGTAGCAAAGTTAAAAAATCTGGAATTTGGAATATACAAAACTATAATTTTGTGCGTGGTTCTGTATGGGAGTAAAACTTTGTCTATGAGATTAAGGGAGAGACATAGACTGATGACGTTTGAGAAGAGGGTGCTAAGGAGAGTATTTTGGCCGAAGTGGGGCGAAGTGACAGGAGGTTGGAAGGAACTGCACAATGAAGAACTTCATAACTTGTACTTTTCGCCAAATATTGGAATGATGAGGTCAAGGAGGATCAGATGGAAAGGGGATTTAACACGAAATTGGAGAAGAATGCATATATGATATTGGCGGGAAATCCAGAAGGAAAGAGACTATTATGAAAACTAAGACGTACTAGATTGATTTTGCTCGGGGTAGGGACCAGTTGAGGGATCTTGTGAACACGGTAATTAACCTTCCGGTTCCATAAAATGCTGGTAAATTCTTAAGCAGGTTCACACCTGGCGGCTCCTCAAGGACTCAGCTCCATAGGGTCAGTTTAGTTTATGGACAGGTTCCAGATAGGGACAGTACATAATTTCTTGAGGGCCATTCAGTCAGCTAACTCGTGTAATCCTCTGGGAAATTAACTCCATTTCAGCCACTCTCATTCATTCACCTGAGTTGTTATACGAATACGTACATATTGTTGTTTTGTGCTGTGTGCGGGCGCATATGTAGCTTTCCTAGCCATTACTTCTACGCCGTATCAGTGTCCAACAGAAGTCTTGTATTTTGTACTTCTGGGATTTATATTTTCGTCCAGTAAGATACCTTAATCACAGGTAGAGGCCTTGCGACGAGCTGATCACCCGCCCAAGGAGTCCTACCGAATGTGTAAGATCTAGAAAAACCGAAGTGAACGGAGAAGTTCATGGAGGTAGGCCTAGGCCCACTGGGACTGTAGTGCCAAGAAAAAAAAAGATACCTTAATCGACATAATAATTTCACTCAAGTCAATAGTTTCTGCTGTAACACGTGAAGTGTCTGCCACTCGATATAAGAATTTAAGTGGCAGAAAAGTAAACCAATTGTAACTAAAAACAATTCAATTTTTTTTCGTTTAAATATTCTTAACAGATAAGAACGTAAGCTGTAATACTTCCAATTGAAGGATAAACCATACAATCTATGGTTTTATATTTGCTTCAGTCGATATCTTGGGTGGGAACTTCTTATAAAATAATTTCCGTTGTCACACGGCGCCACAATTGCCGACTGCCGTACAAGACCACTCCCATAAAATTGTTATTAAAGTGTTTTCAGAATATATTTTATGCTTCTGTATGTTACATTTGTATACAGTAAGTGTAGAATATATCAGAAAGAATATTTAGTTTTCCACAACAACAAGAAGACTATACTAGAGCTTCTATTTGTATCTGGCCCGGGTTGGAACTCGGAGAATGTCGCCAAGTAAGTATTCCACCTGCCAAGTTCGTAAATATCTTAATTTCTCACCTACTGACCTCTAAAAGGCATCAAGCTTCAGTGTCGCATGTCACGTTTCAAAACTATGTATTGCGATACAGAAATGAACTCAGATCCACCTAGAGAGCAGATATGTTCACTGACGCATATATTGAATATTTTCAATGTTCACATTTATGTTAAATAATATCAGAGCTTCGGAATTTCGTCCTGCTTCCATCATGAAACAGAAATATGAACCTTGTTATTGGGCCCGCCAGATGGAGCTCATCTCTCCCCCAGGAAATAGAGATCAGCTCCATGTAATATGTCCACAACAACAAATTTTGTATTTTATCTCATGTCGGAAGCAGAACCAGCTTCTCAAACCATATGTTTATTATAAGAAAGGAGATGATAGAAATTGTCCAAAATATGTCAGGTTAGCAACACCTTCGTCACAAAGTTTAGGCTTCTCTTGCTATATGTTACTTACGAAAGAAATATAAGTATCACAATTCCGGTAGACAGAACTCTAATGTTTAGCTGGAGAGAACAATTATACATGAATCTCCGTCTCTCTGTGACATATAGAAACATTCAGCTCAAAATTCTCTGACGTTTCTATATATAAATACACCGAAGAAAGCCAATTAAGGCACCAGGAACATTTTACTTTATATCTGAATTATCATAACGTTGTCATATCCGAGATTTGGAAGTTTTCCCGGAGGGGACTGTGCAGATTATTGTATTATGATATGTAATACCGTGTAGTCGGGTACAGCTTTTTCGGCGTTTAGGAAGAATATGCTGCCTCCATCTTCAAGATAGAATAGAATGTCATATTTAAAATGTACTTAATTTTAATACTAATATGTGAAACTGAAATTGTCATCATGAATTTTTATTCCTCAAATAATAATTTTTGCATGATTAATGTTAATCCTGACGTTCCCAATAATTTTGTACTGCTCAGTAAAGTAATTTTATATTCATAACGCTGCCAATTTAAATCCAAAGCATTTATGAAAAATTTAAATATAGTTTAAGAAAGTATTGTAATTACTGTATGAAGAAGTGGTAACAAGATATTACTGTCTGAAGATGTGGTAAGAAGATATTACTGTATGACGATATGGTAACAAGATATTACTGTATGAAGATATGGTAACAATATATTACTGTATGAAGATGTGGTAAGAGGGTATTACTTTATGAATACGTGGTAACGAGATATTACTGTATGAAGTTATGGTAAGATTATTGTATGAAAATCTGGTAACAAGACACTTTCTTTCGTTGCAGAGTTTCTGATACTCAGCATCCGTTTGAGCGAGAGTTTCTGTACCGCAGACTATCAAGATGATGCTCAAGAACCATTTGGACATCATAGGCAGGAATGAGCCGATACAGAGGAAGGCCAAATTTTGGCAGTCCTACGTGAGGGCTCTCAAGGGTTCGTAACTTGTATTTAAACTTTAATTTTTGTAGGAATTACCAAAATGTAACCATGGTATTATGTACTGATTCATTTATTTATGGTTTATTCGAAGACGCTGTCAGTATCTCAGACTGGGTCGCATATAGCTCTCAGAAATTGCTTAATTAAAAATGGATTTTAAGGGATGTGGAAGGAAGTGGTTGTGGCCTAATTTGAGGTAACCTACCAGCATTTGTACTCGGTACAGAACATCTCTGACCCAGAGCTACATCACAGGAAGAGGGGAAGGGGAGACGAATGATAGAAAGAGCAAAGGAAGGACTGTGTTCTTTCTATACGCGCCATCGCTTGTGTACCTTACCCTGCCTCACCGAACTTTGGCTGACGTGCTGGCCAACTCGCGTTTGTAAGTGTCAACGAAGCTGGGTTATATATCGGTACCTCTGTACTTTGTGGGAATGAGGAAGACCTCAAGAAGATTCAGATCAGTCTCCTGGACGAGATGAAAATCCGGAAACGCTCTAATACGATGCAGGGTTTCTGCTCTCTCGGCAGGGAAGTTGAGTCTAATGTTTTATGGTTTGATTAACTGTAAAAACGATTAGAGGACAGGGCAGAAAAATAAATGATGCCTTGAATGCGCATTGAAACTGGCCATCACTCGTGGAAGGAAACTAAAAGTGAAACTTAAATTTTGCATGTGGTTATAGCTGTGTAAAGGCAGAATAAAAGGAAGAAACTACACCGAAAAATCAATGCTGTAAAAGAACGGAGGCAGTTACTGCCCTCATATATTCGTAATATGCCGGAAGATGTTCGAATGCTTGGAATATATTTTCACATGTATCAGTATTAAAACACGGGTTTGGATTGGTGAATTGGTTTTTTGGGTCTTCACTAGTCATAATTACAGTTAGTTCTTACACTCTCAAGATTACTGTAACTGTAGTGAATGTAATGTCACACTGATCACGCGTTAAGTCTACACAGGCCGACTTCTAATTCTTCTTCAATTGCGAACTTCCCGTGGTTATCTCCTACCGAGAACTGACTGACTCGTAGCGCCGATTGTCTTCAAGGCAACTCCTCTGCACGGACGCCACGGCAAACACCGTCTCTATTGTTGATGACATCACCGATTTCATGGTACGGTTTGATACGCGGAAGTGAGTACTGAGTCGTTGCCTAGAAGCGGGTTGCATAACATCGATGTTCCACCGTTGCTCGGCGCGGACGACATAGAAAACACAGCTTCCTCTATTGTTGCGTGTTGGACCGTTGATCAAATTTGTTACAATATTTTAAGAATGCTAACTCGGCGAATTCCTCGGAAATCGTTTGTTTATCGGCCTAAAGCTAGAAGAGGTGGAAGAATCAGTTCGTCTAACCCGAAGATCGGAACAGGTCAAGAGGCCTAAACCTTACAGTTTATACGACGACGACGACGACGATGATGATGATGATGATGATGATGATGATGATGATAATGTCGATGCTTATATAATCATATATTCTGTTCATGAAGAAAGATTACAATAAGTTTGGACATCTGAAAATATTTTACCGTTAGTATCAGAGTTTACACGTTCTAAACTTCTCGTGATAACGAATTTCCATAAAGATGTCACATTAATTCACAATGCTATCAAATTCTTTTTAAATACTGAATTCCTTATTATGTCCAATGCATATTTATATCTTAATAAACATAATAATGAGACATAAATTTTACTGAAGTAATGATGAATTAAATATATTCATGGTTGTTGTAATTGAACGTTACATTTATCAAAACATACGATTTAATTTCACCAGTAGGGGCATTTCGACATGTCAGCCATCTTCGTAATCATTACTAACACAGCTTTCGAAAAGTTATTTTCAATTTGCTTTAAAACAGTGGATTTATAGACTTCGCTGAAGTGATAACAAAGAGTAATTAAAGGGCTCCAATGCAACGACATTATTTGTTTTAATAACGAAGTGACTGTTACCTCCGGTTTAAAACTGCACGTACACACGTAATATTGGCACTTCTTGTAGGCCTACGGCTTACCATTTGGTTCAAAGTTAAAAAAAGAAAAGTTAAGTCTATTTGATGACAATGTTCAATACGGGTTACATTTCACTTGTTCACAATGTAATATTAACATTCAGTACTGGAAAGAATATGAAATACGGGTTTAAGTGGGGTTTCAAATATCCATTTTTTATTAAATTGACGACATCTGACGATAGAAAGATTGCCCTTGGCAGATCCATCTACCGGCGGAATAAGTAATGCTTCAGCCAGTGCGTGGAGTGCTATATCAGTGAAATGTGGTACCATAATCACACTCAGCATCATTGTGTATGTATGTATATTTAATGTATTCAGTAATTCAGAGGCCACACTCTGACAAACGTACCAGATTACCAGGTAAAATCAAAATAGAGAATAAAATGCCGTGATAATAAGAGAATGGGGACAATGAAGTAGATTTTAATGAATGTTTGAGAAATAATCAAATTATACATACAAATCATCCTAAATACGTTACAATTAGTGTTACTTTTTCAAACAGAATTTTGCGATCTGGAAGACAGTTTAAAAACCCTACAGTTGTAGTATGTGTGTGCAAAATGTATAAATTGTTTGAATTGATTTGTTCTTGATTTTATAGTTATGGAGTCAACGGCTGCTCGGACATGGGTGGAAGGTATATAGTAGATAAGATAGAAAAGAAATAAAAGGGACGAATGAAAAGGAGAAATTAAACTAGGTGAAGAGAGAGGATCATCAGTGACGGATGGTGAAGCAAAGCTGCTACCATAAAAGATGTTACCATCCCGTAGTCCCGTTGTAGTGGCATGTTCAAAAACTATTTAAGCTTCTGTTGCTGGCAGCTGACCGCCTGTGTGGTCTACTGGCCAGAGTTCCTGGCCACAGATCCAGAGGTACGGGTTCGATTCCCGGCGCTACCAGATTTTCTGAGAAGTAGTGAGTCTGGAACGGGGTCCACTTAGCCTCGTGAGGATAATTGAGGAGCTATTTCAAGGAAATAGCGCCTCCGGTCTAGAAAACCGAAATTAACGGCCGTGGGGATTTGTTGCGCCTACCACGCGACATCCTATATCCGCAAAAGTTGGTACTAACTTCGCTGACAAGCGGCGGTCGCCCGAACGGTATAGTTCGCTTGCGGACTGAAACTATGCAGTTTGTTTTGTTGTTTTGTTTGTTTCTGGCAGCTGACGGAAGACGACTTGTGTTGCAGGCACGGACGACATGCGAGCCCCTGACCGCGTCACGCCCCGCCCCCGCGGCGTCTTCCGACCCCTTCTGGCTGATTTCCCCGAGCTCTCCAGTGGCTGGCCCTATAACAAGTCCATATATGACGAGCCCATCCACGCCGTGGACCGCATCTCAGTGCCCGGTTACCGCTACCTGCCTGTATCCCGCGAGATCTACGGCTACTCGCCACGGAATCTCTACCCGGCGCCCTACAGGCCGGGTACGTACTGAGCCGACCCGCGGGGTGCCCATTCCAATCGTGGGGAGGGGGGAACATCAGGAAACATCGCCAGTATTACAAAGAAAGGATGAAGGGGTTGATTGGGGTGGGACATAGATTGTTCAGGTGCTGTACAACCGACTCTCGTTCCAATAGCGGCCGAGTGTCCTGCTTTGTTTTGAAAGAGTTGAAAGTGGTTTGAAGTAGTTAAAATAATTATATTCATAATCATATTTCTTGCTTTTTGCTTCTAATCTTAGTGATTTTTTTGTATATTTTAATAAGCCATTTTCACACTTCAAAACGTAAGCATACCTAATAAAGGGCCTTAAAATGTAAACTCGTACGTTATAATTTGAACACTGACTAGCCCAAGCGAATCTCTAAATGTTGCCCGGTTTACGTACAAGCCGCAGCGTAATTATTGCGCGGTAACAGTTGAACACAAACAACTAAAGAGATTATATATACCATAATATATACGTCATATATTATGTGCATATACATACACACACCACCAATTAAAATGTTAACTATTACTCTCTGTAAACATTCTATCTCTACTTGTATATTTAAAATTAATAGCTGAGTGTTTTATTTTCAAATTATGTCTATTGGTTTTATGTATATATAAATATTAAAAACAAGATACCGTTTTAAAAATTCATGTACTTAGGTCATGACATTTTTAAAGTCAATAAAATGTTTTTGGCCACAACAAGAAACTGTGGAACTGACGATTCTCTGCCAACAGCTTGAAGACTTCACAGAAGACACTTCGCCGCATCTTTTTGCTATAACGTGCTGATGTTATGGTTTTTGATCTTCACTAGGCAGCTTCCAGCAATTGACAGAGAATGGTTTTTATTTTTAAGTTTTTTAACATAAATTTCAAAACTTACCAGAGTCTTCCCTCTAAACAAACACTTCTTCCAACTTTACATGGTCAAGTTGTAATATCGTTGGAACCGACGGGAAACCCACTAAAGCATGGCATAATAACCAGTAATGCCTTAATAAATGAACCCCCCCCCAAAAGAAAGTCGTTCACAAACACATTACAGCCTAAAAATATTCGTTAAAAACGTTAACATTTTAATTTATAAAGTCGAATTGTTGACCATGTAAATAGGCCTTTCCCTAGCATAATAGTACTTGCATATTCATATCATAAAATTGTGTGTTTAATAATTTTAACTTCTTAATAAAAATAATTAGGTTGAAATTTACTTTCTTCACTCGCTTTATGCTTAGTTGTTCATTAATACATAAGCTATGGAATGGCAGGTTGACGTGTTTGATACCCTATCATATCCCATCCCAATAATGAATATATCCCGCACTAAACCAGAAAGAAAAGCATGTGACGCAATGGATAGGCAAGCTGAAACATGTTTCGTTTCAGGCCAAGTCTATACATTGCAGAAAAAAACATGACGCAGCGCCAAGTGACACGGCAGAAATGTGTATTTAAGTATCCTATGATATGTTTTTGTATGAACGAGATTTTTAACATTTTATGCCACCTGCTATAACCGCCAACAGCCTCCAGAACTCAAAAAGTCTCTACAAGAAGAGGACGCGCTTCAGTTATAAAATGAGTCGTCATTTTTATAGCTCAAAAATTGAGCGCGAATCATACGATGAAGATAATTAAGAAGATACTTGAGAAGATATTTTATTGGCAGGTGGTAAGAGCTGTTTTTTAAGCACATATCCTAACCTCCCTCAGTAGGCTTGCGCCTGAGGTAGTGTGGATTTGTTTGGACATGCATGGCGAGCATGAATCCCTATCCGCTATTTAGCATGGTTTGCACTGAAGCCCGTATTTCAGCCATCGATTAACATAAACCAATGATTCGTACAATATTAAATACACGAATGACTACGATCCTGAAAATTTTTCATTTAAAATTAGCCGTCTGTTTGACTTCCCTGTGTAATCACCATCTGAGTTCATGTGTTTGGTCTAAGGACGCATTCTGCAAAGACTGAAAAATATACTCGATTGCTGAAATATTGGTGTTTCTTTTTTTCACTCTGTCATAGAATGTCCAACATAAAATTCAAATTTCACAACTCTAACCTCCTAGACTATGACTGGCTTTACTTCGTAACACATCAGGGCTGTCCAACTTCACAATACTGAAGGGCCGTGTTAGTACCTTCGGCCTACCTTCCCGCTTGCTTTATTGTAAGGTTGTATTCCGACGTATACATTTGCCCTACAGTGATCAGATATATGGCGCACAAGAATTGGGTCTGTGAGGTTCAAAGACATTAATACACATTTCAGTGTATTTTAATGTCAACGACGAAAATTATAAAATAGTTCACTAAATTCTGACATAACAGATAAAGCACCTCTTTTGAATTCTTTCCAGCAAGAACACTATGAATGGACATCATCCTTTACATCTATCTTGGTAACAGCACGTAGAAGTTTTTTAAGTTTTTATATGATTTATGGTTGAAAAATTTCTTCCACAAAAGCATGTACTCCCAAAAAATTCGTATTTTGGGAACTAGAAGAATACCGTCGAGGGGCTGTATATAAATAACTGTTGGGCCGTATGCGGCTCTCGTGCCGGTAGTTGGACAGTCTATGTTTAATGATACTAATGTAACACACGAAAATATTAATCTGATAGTAGCACATTATTCTCACCATGCAAGAAATTTAAGGATTATGAAAATGTCAGATATTAAAATTGTGAAATGTTATACATTCTAAAATCAGTTATTAGGGAAACACTCCTTTGAGGTACAAGTGATGTGAAATCATCCACAGGACATAAAATATTACGTATGGTTTGGGGGTCCGATTTTAAACGTTAGCCCCACCGCATGGACGAAGTCGTCTCGTTTATATTGGGCCATACTTTACACAGTAGACTCTCAAACATTTTTGTGTCCTGATTACGTACTTATAATCTTTCTGCCTGAATTCAGTGTGTTGATATATCAAACATTCAAAATGCACCTGCAGCACCGCCCTTGCAGTCTGTTGGGATGTCTGAGGAACAGTTGCTTGCTTCTGCCGATGTGTCCACTTCACGCCAACGGAAGGCAAGGCCATATCATGATGGCTTTCCGACATATTCCTTGGGATGGACTAACAGATTAGTGTCATTGGCCTTTGAAACGATAGTGGTTGCCCTCCACGAGAGAGAATATTATTTCAAGGAATGTTCACAGATTTGTCAGATGTCAAACCATTCTGGGGGACCTAATTCGATCTTGAATTACCGACGTTTCCTTCGAACCGGGGAACTGGACTTCGTAAATATGTTACTTCTTTGTTCTATGGTCACACTATGGCTGTGCTGGGACAGCATCAACAGAACACGGAAAGACAAGGAAGACTAGACTTTTTTTCTCTCCTTCCTTTCTCCCGTTCCCTTATTTTTCATCCTGTCTATATTACTGTCCTTTGTATATTCAGCCTCCCACTGTCTTTTTTCTGTAACTTACACGTTTCTACCATCTTGTTTCCATCTTCCACAAGAAATGGACTGAGACTGACAGAAAGAGACGAAAATTGGACTTTTTTTCTCTGCAAGCCGGGGTACATGTGCAGGCAATCCTACGGAAGAAAGGCCCCATGTAAATGTGCCTGTATTTCCCACCGGAACCATGTTGAAAATGGGATCTAGTAACTTTCTAGTGATTGCTTAACGATCTACATCACTAGTTGATTATGAAGTACCCTCGTTTCTCTAGTAGATGGACAGTAGACAGTAAAACATAATTCGCATTAAATTAATGTCTGTATCCACCAAATTCCTACATGTAAATTGTGTGCAATTGGTGAAGCCCCTATCTTCATTCTCATATCCAAACTTCCAGATATTCTCAACAATTTTCTGGAGGAAAATATGAAAAGACACCATGCCTACTGAGGACCTTGTTTCTTTCAGTAAAAGATGGAGTGATTTCTCTAATGTTATTTTTTGTATTGCTTTGGCTTATAAACTGCCTGAGTACTACCACATTTCTCTATACGGGAACAGGATATAGGAGTGCGTTATTTGAAGCAATGACATTTGGAACAATCAATGATAACTGTCTATTTGAATGAGCCCCTTATTTCCTTTCACCGGGCCGCGCCATAGCTCAAGCGGTTAGCCGCTGGCTTCTTACCACGGCGGCCCGATTTCGATCCCGGGTCTGGTAAAGTGGGATTTGTGGTGGGCAAAGTGGTGCTGGGGCAGGTTTTCTCCGAGTACTTCGGTTTCTCCTGCCAATCTTCATTCCACCAATTGCTCCACAGTCACCCTCACCTATCATCTGAGGCTGGTACAACAGGCCATAAGTGGCCGCAGTACAAGGAACTTAGTCCCACCCCACTAGCAATAAAAAAAATAATACATCAGAAAAGAAAACTTATCCTCTTTAGAACCAAAATATGATCGGGGAAAGTCTTCTTCGGCATTCTATATCATTGACACATTCTATTATCAAACGAAGAAAAGGCAAGCATGTGGCGGTTACAGTGGTCGACCGTAGCAATTCTACTGTTCGTTTAGGGACACGTTGGGCTTCAGTGTACCAGAGATAATGGCAAGAGTCTCCTAATATAATGCCGATGTTTTCAGCTTACACACTATATATCGACAGATCTTTGACTATTGTCCTTCTATTCGTTGAAGGATAGTACAGACACAACAAAAATGACGCTGCAGGTCGGTAGCTAGTACAGGCACTCTATACCTTCTAGTTCTGTTCAGGAGGCCACAGATGCTTCCCAGCACGTTTACTGTGATTCCCACGGGTGCTTAGAAGTTTGAGAGTCTACTGCGTGTTAGCTGACATACACGGATGGCAGTAGTTCATTGCTGACTGTATTGTGATGTGCATTTAGCGCCTATTTACGATGCGAAAAAGGCTTGGGATGATCACCTGAAACGCCTGGCGGATATCGACCGCCTGTACCCCAGCAAGTACCCCTTGTCAGCACGACATACCACGCCCAGTCCTCTGAAAGAGCTGACACCCCTCTCAGTCGAGCCCAAAGAGAAGATTGGTTACAACTATGCTGGTAAGTGACAACTTGTTCTGCAAGATTTCAAATTATGAACACGACACAATTACTAATGCACTTACACAAGAACTACAGAGTGTAAACAAACGGAAGAAGAACATTCAGTGTTGAAAACTGAAGTACTTTCAATGTAGCCACCAAGACAGACAAATTCTATTCCTCAGTTCCATAGTGTTTCCATTAATTTGTCCACCCACCGTATATGTTGTTGAAAATATTTGTAATAATTCTATATAGTATTAATGAGCTGTAAGTATCGTCTTTATCATGCATCAAATGTATGCGTTATTTCAGAGAGGAGTAAGTGTACTATATATCTGTTTCTCTCTGCGCCGGGATCTCAGTTCATGCACCGTGGCAGCTACTCCACGCAGTATCAACTTCAAATATCAGTACATTTCTTATATTCATGCAGTGTAAGTGTCCGAGTTTAAACAGCGCTCTTAGATTGTTAACAGGAAAACAAAACGCTTAAATCCCGTCTGATTACATTATGAATTAGGTTCAAATTTAGTTGTCAATTGTTGAATATTGAAAGGAGCGACTGTTCTGCAGGTGTGCCTATCTACAATCGGGGAGGATACACCCGACGTCCTTTGTCAGAGCTCTTCGAGCCCGTGACATCTCTCCCCCTGTCACGACTGACCCGCGATCCTTGGTGGTGGGCGTACCCCTCGCTACGCCCTTACACCTTGCCAACGAGCTGGTATAAGTCGCCCTTCTATTTGCGTGACAGCTACCTATCTCCTGTCAAGAGGACCTACCTATGGGGACAGCACCCCATCAGACCTTTCGGTACGTGAAAACTTCTGCTTTTGTTGGTAATTATCCCTTTGTATTTCCTTTCCTTTACCGAAATGTCGTAATCACTGTCTGAAATATCTTTTGAGTGTACATCATTTTTTAAATTCTCTTAGTGGTGGTGGGGGGAGGGTGGAGTCCAACTGGGTCCATTCAGCACGGCGGCCACTGATTAGCCTATTGTAGCCTGCCCCGGGTGATTATGGCGATGGAGAATTTAGTGGAATGAAGATTGGCAGGGGAAACCGAAGTACTCGGAGAAAACCCGCCCCAGCGCCACTTTGTCCACCACAAATTCCATTTGACCAGACCCGGGATCGAAGTCGGGCTGCCGCGGTGGGAAGCCGGCGACTAACCGCTTGAGCTATGGCGTGGCCTAGAGTACATCGTACCTTGAGTAGGCAAACTTGCGGAAGAAAATTCTAGTATGACCAACAACAACTCCGGCATGGCATTTAGTTCCCATCATATGTTGAAAGTATAATTTAATAACTTCCTAATTATGATATAATAATATGCGTCAGTGTGCTGTAATGATGCATCCTTAGAGACGTTTCGGAGAAGGTACACTAAATGCTGCACCTTTGTGGTATTTGCATATAGACACTATTTCACTGTCCCATTATGAGAAAAAGACCCACCTCAGAAGCAATGTTCTACAGTTTATATTGTCCAGCATAATCTGCAATTTAACATTCTGTATAGCGTTTCTAAATTGTCCTACAGTCTCGTAGGTGTAATGAGAAATAGTTTTAGAACTCGACATTTTGACCTCAATGGACAGAATTTTCAAGAAGGAATAATAACTTATGGCTGTTCTTCCCCTGCCAAGCAGAAGACAGAAAGTCCACTTCTAATAACGCTCTTTTAGAGAGAAAATTAAGCTTATTAAAAACGTTGATATATTGGGTTTCTGGACTTTATCCATCGTCCTAGTTTTTAAGATAACAAAAACACGACGTTTCGGAAACTGGACCCAACAGAATAGATGTTCCCCTTTTCCTTCACCTGAGGACGGAAACAGATCCAGTTTCCGAAACGTCGTGTTTTTATTTGTTATCTTAAAAACTAGGACGATGGATAAAGTCCAGAAACCCAATATATCAGTGTGTTATACACCATCGTCAGAATCCTATAATAACTACTTATTAAAAACGTGTTTACTAGGGAATTATGATTAGAAAAGTGGGCAGGTAACAGAACCCTTATCCACATGTGTGTCAAACTGCATAACAGCAGATCTAATGATTACTCAGAAAAAGACATCTTAATTTGATGAATTCAGTTTTGCTTTTATCCGTTGGTTTAAGAGGGAGGGGTTGCCTATAGCAGATTCCTCAGGTTATAAAAGAATTTCGTCACGTGCGGGATGACACATGACAAATACAAACATCCATGCCCTGAGCGCAATAAGTAACTGTAATGACAAGTTTGCTCAGTGTAGAACATGAGTCCCCTAAGTGGCGAAGAAGTCGGGTCTGGTGTGCTATAAATAAAATACAGATTTAGTAGATCTTGCTTTCTGTGAGAAATCTTGTACAATTTTTTCCGCATTGTGACGTGTTCGTTTGATCTGTGTTTCAGCTCACGTCTTCTAAGCCTCTGGTTGTAACAAGGAGCCGCCCGACCTGAAGCCCGTTTCCGGATAAAGCCCCATCATCATCATCATCCAGACCCGTGGTTGTGTTGAAGTACTCACTGGCTCGCATGTCGCGTCAATATTGACAGCACTCAAAATTTCTTCCACTTAAATTTTATTCTCTCATATGTAGTTATCAAACGAAGGAATATACACTTATACAGTCCAGTTTATTTCTGAAAATACGAGAGGTACTGGAGTAATAAAGCTTAAACCTGAACAGTTGCAGGTGTTAAGTAACATAATTCATGTTTCGTGTGCTTTTGTTAGGTTTCTGAATTCTGTGTATCTCTTCTTACTAACCAAAGTAAGCAAGTCCATGTGAGTGATATAACAAGATATTACTAATACAGCTCATGCCACATTATTTCACACTGCCGCCTACTGGCTTTAAATATAAAACATAAATATATTAGGAAAAATCCGAATTTAACTTTGGAATGTTATATATTTATTTATCCCCACTTGGAGTTAGTTATTAAACCTTTCAGACTAAAGGTATGAGGAAGAAACCCTCTCGTGTTGTTCATTATTGTCCTCTTTTTCTGTCTTTTCTTAACAGAATTTCTTATTCCTCTTCTTCCTCTCACACTCATCCTTTTCCTCCACCTCGCCCATCTCCCTTTCTCCTCCTATTCTTCCTTTCCCTTTTCTCCTACTTCTCGTCCTACTTCTTCCTCTTTTTAACATTTCTCTTCTCATCATTGTATTATTTCTTTGCTTCTGTTCTCTCTCTTTCATTCTCTTCAATGTCCTGACCTGCACAGCCGTGATTTCAGGATATGAAAGAGTTCATATTTTAAATGAGAAGGAACATTTGCTAATTTCTATGGACACTGCGTCTTGAAGACACTCGTAGCTAATTCAGTTTCGTAGCATTTGTAATGACTACAGTTAACTATTTTTAGTAGCTGAACTGATAGCATACGATGAGGTATAACGTTTGAATAGACAGACGTCATAGAATTATTTCATATTACCGTATATCTTAATACGTATCGCATTTCAATATTCAAGCCTTGAAGAAGCCGTGTAAATTCATCTTCGAAACGAAAAAAATGTCTGATAGGTGATGAAGAGTCACTTTATACATTTTTTGAAGACCATCTCGTAATGTCTGGTACTTTCAATGTAAGTTCCACAGCCCAAGACCAGTGGAATACAAAGACCGAACAGAGAAATATTTTTCCGAGCGGCTTGTTACTCCAACACAACCACCAGCAGAAATCAATCATTTTACTGCCATGGCACGATATTATCCCGCCTGAAATATGTGGTCAGGTGACAGCATGCGCACTGAACTGTGAAACATCTGACAGAGCTCAAGTAATATACACATATTTGCAAATTATTTTGGCTTATCTTTGTTGTATGTAAAATAATTTGACCATTACTAAATGATGTACATATTTCTTGTACACATATGTAATATACCTTACACAAACACATATGAATAAATAAAAATTTTAAGTGTATGTACATAAAGTTTGTAAATGTTTAATTATCCGACTCTTAGTTAACGAGTGGTGTTATATATTTTCTGATGTTTAAGGAACCATATACATATAAGGCCAATATTTAATCCATAAGAAACATTTAAAAAATAGTTTTATTTTGTGTGTACTAAAGTATGTGATGAATGTTAAAAAAATAATCTTTCTTCAAACTGAAAATCATTCCAAAATTAAAATTATATATATTCTAATGAATCAGGTCTAACCAGATTTGGACTAACTGCACCATATATTGTATATCGCAAGAAAACAGAGAATACGAGAAATGATGCGTACTCAAAAGTTTCGAACTGAACTTCGGGATACGAACTCATATTATTTAATAACGAGCAATCGTTCCTCTTGCATTAATTACACTAGAAAGAAGCAATTGCTTGAAGATGTTACGTAGTGAAGGAACACGAATTTCTTACACGGGAAGTAATGAGTAGGCCAAAGAAAGGAATCCCTGCCATTTCGAAGATTAAGGAAATGAAACTGGAGCACGTCCATACAGTATTCATTATCCGTGCTAGAAACTTATATATATTAGCGAAATCTGATTTTGTGAATAATAAAATATATCTGCTCACATTAGTTGAGGGATTCGAACGTCCAGATTCTGGCATCGTGGACTCGTTTCCCTTCCCGGGAATGACTGCATGTTCTATCAGATGCTTGAGGCATTCAGTGTTAAGCATCAGTTCTAATTTAGAGCAGGCTAGAGCAGCGTTTCTCAAGCGGAGGGGTACCCTCCACTGTTGAAATGTCACGGTAGGTTTTGCGCATGTTGAGGCCTCAATGTAACACTAAGCCGTACATAACTGTAAAAACACAACTCGTGGAAAAGGTCAAACTTGATTCTACTGCGGCACGACTACGGTTTTCTGGAAAAATCATAGATGGAATATAATATTCAAAAGGCTTAGAATCGCTGGCCTGGAGGCATAATCCGTGACAGATGAGGAATACTGTAAAAAATATAATAACAATTACAATGATAACTTTTATTGCTAGTTATATTTTGGAGGTGTGGAAGTAAACACGTCTGTACGGGAGAGACGAGGAAGCAAGGGTCGCCAGCCTCGCCCCGGGCGGGATACTTCAAGCAGAGTAAGGTCACAATTACAGAATTTCAATGCTTTTGCTTTTATCTTCCAAAACTTTGACACTGTAAAGCTTTGCTGCTAACACGCCATTAAATCTGCCGATGTATTTTAAAGCCTAACAAATGTTGTTTTGCTGCCTTTAGGCTCTTTGTTGATGTTGACTCTGCTCTTGAGTCTTTGCACCGTGTGAATGCGGACAGTATTGTCGACATTTTGGAGGTATATGCTGCTTCCATCTTCAGGGTCCGAATGAGTAGGGTGAGTGAGTGCTCAGCCCCATCCTTCTTTCATTGGGGCTGTTGATTCAAAAGTTATGTTTTTAAATTCTGCTATTTTGTTATTATTATATTCTTTGTGTTTATAAGGAAAACATCAAAATTATTTAATAACACTAACATAAGACTAGCATTCAAAATTACTAATACAATAAGAAACTACCTAAAACCAAGAGGAAAAACATATTAAAATTCATTGAATGTCCACTCAAATACATAAAGCAAATAGGACGTACATTCAAAATCCGATATGAAGAACATATCAAAGCCATAAAAATACGCTAAACATAAACTCGACACAGGACGCATATGAGCACATTTAATCAAACAATAGAAATATTACACGCTGAAAAGAAAGGCCAATCACTGAGCACACTTGAACGTTTCCACACGTATAATTTAATAATCCAAGATAATAAATGAATGATACCTTTGCAGATACACTTAACCCCATATTCTAGTACCTAATAATAAAAACATATCCATCATAATAAGAAATGAAACACGCCTCCAAATATACCCTCACCACCGCCCCTACCAAACTATAACCACACCCTCCCTTGAACATGACATGACCTATGAAACATACCCACCGATACCCACTGTGACATTATACAATGGTAAGTACAAACTGAACCACAGAATGGGAACAACATATCTGATAGCAAGAAGACGTGGCACAGGACACGATACAACATACACGTAAGTAAATGAAACAAAAAATTACAGGAAATAACAAATAACACACAAAAAGCTCACTAAAATATCTACTTTCATTACAGATCACTCACGGCATAAAAAATATAGAACATACATCACTTATATGCGGAAAACCGCCACGTAATTTGTAAGTAAATATTTACACCACAACATATGACTATACGTGACTCAGAATTGTAGTATATATTTGAACAACAACAATCTATTTTCAGATGTACATAATAATTAAACACAAAGCAGACTCCCAGAAAACCCCCTCTACTCCACACAGACATCCATCATATATCGTCAACAAAAGTTTTGATTCAGATTTAACTTTTTAACTTCTGAGTTGCAACTTTTACATTTTAGGACTAATACTCAAATATAACGAAACACACGAATCGCAATGAAGTTTATATTTATGACCATTAATATGGATCCACATTAATAATACAATTCAACACTTCATGAAATTTTCCTGATGATGATCCAGTTGGACCGAAACATGTAGCAAATATACGTAACAAACGATTGCTAATACAGTAATATTGATTTATTTATTACGGATTTGTTGTGTTGCCCATTGTATAATAATACTATATCTCAACACAAACACTTACTCATCTTTCTAATTTCAACCTTAAAGATGGACGTAACACGTAACATGTGCTTCTAAAACGTGGGCTAGTCTGTCCACGTGCGCACAGCACAGAACCAGCTTAAGCAATTTTTGCTATATTAAGAATAACAACTGTAATAATTCGCAGTAGGTTATTGCTAATGTTAAGGAACCCCGTGAAGCCCCACACATTCCAGACCAGAGCATTATACTGACCTTAGTGGATAGATTTACCTCCGAAAGAGAGTCCCCAGTTCTCAATATATGGGAGGCCGTGTGGGTCTCAGAACAGTTTAGTTTCGGTGGAGAATAGATCCGAATTCTTTGCTAAGGAAGTATGACAGATCAGATGAGTTGTACTGATTGATTCCTGTGACTCTTACCCGGACAATGAAGCGGCCGGACCGTAAAACTTGCCTATCTCCTCTGTCTAGTTTCCATGTCTATAATGTCTGGAACTTTGCCTCTCCGTCACGTGTGGGACTTCATGGCGCAAGAAGCAGTTTTGCTTGTACTGATAACTAGTGTGGAACTAATTCGGAAATGTCTGCTTAACTTTTCTCCGCGTCATTCGAGTTTAATATATCCTGACTTTGTCAGATTAGTTAATCTTTCTATTTCCTTTCACCATCATCTCTCTGTCTCCCTTACCTACGTTCTTTCTTTTTTTTCGTTTCCCATTTTCTGGCTCTGTCAGTTTCCCTTCATTCTTTCTGCCTTTATTCATTCTACTTCCACACTTGATACGAATATTTGCGCTTTGCTGAGCGAATGTTTTTCACTGTGTTCTGCTGCACTAATTGCGACAAACGGTTAAGATGTTCTTGTACCTGAATTAGAGGATCATTTATCACAGGGCGGAAAGAAATCAGTCGAATTATTTCGGGAAATGTGTTGTAAAACATCAAGGATAAACATTAACAGCCTTCTAAATATAGGGTTTCGTTGGAGTTTATGACTGGCGGTCGAACGTAACAGTCAGCAGATGTGACTGGATTGTTTCCTTACCGCCGTCGCTTTGTTGAGTTTATTAGTATGTATGAATACAAAATTATAATATGTTGATTGTCCGAAATAGTAAAGGCAAATAAATGACACGTGTTGTACTTACTATTTGTACCAACTGTTCAGGCTAAAATCTGCTATATTCTCTTCTTTATTTGGACATTTTTTAAGTCCTTATTCTCATGCTCATGAAATGCACGCTAATGGATAACGCTTTCAATTAAATGTCCATCTCTTATTCTTGTAAACTTCGGAGGCATCGCAACATTGAGCAAAAGTAAGAGCCTTTATTAAACAACGAAGCTTGACTGCAGAGGCCAGGCTGCTCCGAAAGCAGTTGTATCCCGTGAGTGGAACCCCTCTCTATGGCGGCTGGCTGTCAGCGGCTTCTGCCGGACGCTTTAACGTTTTGCACTCAAGAGGACTTCGACTGTCCAGCGCTGCTGTCGACACCTCCAGCAAAACCGTGCCTTAACAGACAGAGAATACGGACAGTTATCCCGTCTATACAAAGTATGGTTTTCGCATGTAATACTTATTCTGGGGAGTAATATTTTATTAGGGCTGTATTTAAATCTATTTGAATCTCTTTTGTAGAATTTCATTGCGTTTATCAATTTTTTGTCAACGTGTAAGTACTTTCAGTTGTTGTTATCTAAATTGACTGAGATTCGTTCCATGTGACTCTTTTATCTTACTTTAACATGTATACATCACGTAATAACATTACAGCATATTTGATTCTTGTTATTTTCTAGTGAAACCCACTAACATCAGCAACACAAAGGAGTGCACGTCATGTGATAATAAAATGCCGAATTTGTTGATTATGCTTTTGAAATATAACTTATATTTACGCCGACTACCCTTAATAGACCAGTTACAGTTTCTCGAGTGACATTTTTTCTGAACTTATGCGTATTCTTCAGGATACTTCACTGGCACGAGGAATTTAAGTTATAAAATTTCGTGGCGGTCGTATATAAATAAAATAATATGGACATTATCAACTGCCTAATTTTATTTTAATCTACGTTTCGGTGACTTCAGTCTGTTTAATTCTGGTTAAAAACCTACTTTGTTGGGCCCAATCGATAGAATTAGTCCCTTTCTTGTCCAGAGATAGTGACTAAGTCTATCTGTTGTATCCGACAGGTAGGGCTTTTTACCTGAACACGGAGACAAAGGAACTCTCCGAAACGTCTTTTCAAATACAAATCAAGGCCAAGGATAATGTTGATTACTGTGCAAGTAATTTATTCTTACAGTTACTTTTGTGCACTAATTATACAATTTTAGAACTTTATTTTCGCTAGTCATATACTCGGTGCTTTATGGTTTATTATTCTGTTACGTCCAGGTCTAGACTTCAGACTCAGGAACGCCAGAAAGTCTTTGGAATCCAATCTGAAACGTCTGGATAACAGCCTGTTCCAATCTGAAGAAATTTTAACAAACATCCGGACCAAAGTGAAAATATCGAGAGAACTAACCCGATCTGCAGAAGGTAAGGACCCCATGCAACTAGACTCAGCACTTTGGAAATTGTAGTAAGGTTTTAGATTTTGTGGGTTTTGGAGAAATTTAGAGTGAAGCATCAGATTTCTTCACACATGGGCAAAATGTAAGAGGAATCAAGAGCTTCATGCGTTTCCTTCAGGAAATTTCATGATGATATATCATATAAGGCTTCGATGTAGCTATGGTTTTCCTATAAAGTATCTTACCCGATTTTAAAATAAATTTTAATAAATTCCGTGCATAAAAGGTGAATTTTCCTCTGGGCTCGTGCATCAGGTATCGTAGCGTTAGTATGCACAAGCAATTGGACCATCTCCACACGCTCCCTTAACCTACTGGCACGTTTTTACGACTAAAGACCTTTCGTCTATTTGAATGACATTAACCAATTGTACTTCTGTGAAACCCCACTAACTGAAAGTCGTAATGACTTGCTTAATGCGCCGGGACAGCGCATTCGGCATAGCGATGGGCTACGGGCTGGACGGCCAAGGGGTCGGAACTCAAGTCCCGATAGGAACAAGATTTTTCTCCTCTCCACATCATCCATACATATTCTGAAGCCCTCCCAGCCTCTTATGAAACGGGTACTGTGGCCTCTTTCCTTGGGGGTAAAGCGGTAGGGGCGTGAAGCTGATAATTCATCTCCAAACAGTGCCAAGGTCAAGAATACGTGGATCTACACATTCCCATATTTTTTTTCATGGCGTAGTACTTCATTTGTGAAGCACAAGAACAAATTTACCTTTTTAATTACTTCGTTAAATGGAATAGATGTGATATACCGTAAGGAAGTTCGGTTATCATTTTGTATCTTTAATACTTATCAATTTGATTAGTTTTGTGTAGATATTTCGAAAAGGCACAACCAGTTATTATGTTAATGGGTCAATTAATGACGCAATTGTAAATTATTCCGGACTATCACGAGTTAAGCCACCGCTCTGTGGGAAACCGCCTGTAAACTTTACTCTTGCCACTCATACTTCACCTGTTTGAGTTGTATTCTACTTTTTAGAATAAGGCGAGACTTTGGATAGAATTATACAAGAGTATGAATGAATATAAAGCAAACATTAATATTTCATGCTCCTTTGATTTCAAAAGACCATTTGCCTAGTCATACAGACTTATTATGAAGTTTCAGCCATTACGCTTGCTGCAGGCATTCCTGTTTACTCCCCCGGCGTGCGGCGTCCCTTGTCGGACTTTCTTCAGCCGCTAAAAGAAACTCCTCTTTCTACGATCTCTCGTGAGCCCTGGTGGTGGGGATATGCTTCATTGCGACCCCACATGAAGCAGCTGAAGGCTAAGCCGTCACATCTGCGGGACAGTTACCTGTCTCCCGTGAAGAGCACCTTTCACTGGTGTGAACATCCCTTCCGACATATCGGTAAGTAATTTAACGCTCTTGACATCTTAATATTAACATCCCATCCTACTTCCCCCTTTCTATCTCAACTTCTTGTGTTCGGTCACCCTAATAATAAATTGGGAAGAGTGCAAATTTTTGAAAGTCATGATGCTAGTTTTTCCATCCCCCTGTTACTTCCTCTTTTTGATCCAAATACTCTTCTCGAAACCCTGGGATTTAGCCTATACTTTCTTCAGGAAGCACAAGTTGCTTCCTCCTTGCTTCACTTATCCTTCACCTCGAAAATGGAGGCAGATCCTTTGTCCGGAATGTTGTCAAACTTCTGCAAAATGACACGGCGTCGCATACCAGAAGGTGGTACGCCTCATAATTTTTATTTGGTACAGCTCTTTTAGGGCCATAGATTTCCTTAGAGGATTCTGCAGTTGTTTTCTATTCATGGCTATGTTTTTCCAGTTTCTTTCCCGAAAGCTTTAATATTATTTTCTACTCCGTCTTCCCATCTCAGTTTAGGACTTCCTTTTTTTCTTCTGCCTTCTGGTTTGACATTAATAGATCTTTTCGCCGGACGTTAGTGGTCCATTCGAATAACATGACCAGCCCATTTTGACCTGCCCATTTTTATAAAAGTTGTGACATACGTATCCTGATACAAAGCATACAATTCGTACTTGTGCTTAATTCTCCGTTCACTGTTATCTGTGACTGAGCCATACGTGGACTTCAGAAGTTTCTTCTCAAAGACCCCAAGAGCCTTTGCATCAGATGTGGATAATAGCTGGCCTGACGAATGTTGTGCATGATATCTTTTTGTTTTTCTATTAAAGTACATGTGATTCTAATTGGTTCTGTAATCCATAAAAAAAACATTTTTTAGCTATTGAAGTTCTTGTCTTAATTTCCTGACTAGTACCCTTATTACAACTGATAGAGAACCCTATATATATATGTCTATAAAGGTAAGGTAGAGGTAAACTGTCCCTGTGACAGGCCTTGGAGTCCCATGGGGTAATGAGACGTCGAGGCTCCCATATTCTTAGTTCCATTCTTCTTGTTACACTATCTAGTGTGAGGAAGACTCCCTTAATTGAGGGTTGCGATTTTCCTATGTTGTCTATATAATCTGCATATGTAAGTAATCACAAATATTATTTTATGCTATTTTTTTGGAAAGTTTGTTACTTTCTATAACAAAATGTAATTTATGACACATACCTTTGGCACAGGTCCCGTGACTCAGACTTTCTACTATTGTCTGTGACGGAGAACGCACGGGAACACGCTGGATGAGATAGACGCCAGGCTTTGCGATGTTCTAAGCCAACCGGCCCACCTACGAATAGTGTAGTGAGTACTTTATTAATAAAGTATATACAAAAATTCTAACATTTTGTACATAAAATATGTAGGTAAGACAATAAGTAAGTTACAAATGGATATAGAACTTAAACAAATAAGAGGGCTGATTTGAAAAATGCTCTTATTTCTCAACATAATCTCCCTGTACATTGAGGGCCTTGTCCCATTGTTTCACAAGCCCCTGAAAACCAGCAGCATAAAATTCTTTGGGCGGCTGTCGGAACCAGGCGGTGACTGGGATCACGAAGGCATACTGCTCACCGCATTCCAGCCTCAAGGACAAACTGCAAATGCCGGCTCCTACTGTGGCATCCTCAGGAAACTTCATAAGGCCCTTCAACGGAAGCGACCAGGACTCCTCACCAAAGGCGTGTTGCTCTTGCATGACAACGCGCGTCCCCATACTGCCAACAAGACAAATGAGACGCTGCGAAATTTCAAGTGGGAAGTCCTCGAGCATCCTCCGTATAGCCCCGACCTTGCTCCAAGAGACTTCCATTTGTTCGGCCCTCTTAAACATCATCTTTTGGCTGAACATTTTCCCGACGATAAGCTGTAGAAAGGGAAGTCACCGCCTGGTTCCGACAGCAGCCCAAAGAATTATATGCTGCTGGTTTTCAGGGGCTTGTGAAATGATGGGGCAAGTGCCTCAATGTGCAGGGAAAATATGTTGAGAAACAAAGGCATTTTTCAAATCAGTATTATTATTTAAGTTCTATATCCATTTGTAACCTACTTATTGACGTACCCTCGTATTATTACTCGGAAGTATGGAAGATTATTGTGAAGATTATTGTCTTGTGAGATACGACGCCGAGTGTTTTGGTAGATTGTTACCAGCTTTTCAGAAGGATTTACGGCCTCTGCCTTCAAAACAAAGCAGTCAAGGTCACTGGTAAAATATGTACGAGATTACACCGTATAAAAATCCGAAAGGAAACAGTCTTCAACGAAACTTAGATAGGATTTTCTGGGTTCTAACACCGTGCAGTGTGGGAAGGCATCAGGTTCCTCCGAAACGTTTGCAACGACCTACCACACAACACAGTGTCATAACAAAGTAGACGGCTATATAAAGTTTTAGCTTCAAAAATCATATCTTACAGTCAGTGAAATGACGGCCGTTTGGACTGCATGTGATCAGTTCCTGGTGGCGGCAAAAATCTCTTCCGTAACCGTGACACTCAGACTGGCTTTGGAGTTCACCCTACTTCCTCGTAACGAGTATCGGTGTATAGATGCTCGGGGATTAAACAGCCATAACGCGATGCTGACAACTCCACTCCATCGAGTGCCGATATTAAGAATTGGCGTGTAGCTTCAGCTGCAGGCCCCTTGTACATCTTAATGGAATGATGGTACAGCACAAAGAAAATCTGACCTTCTGCACTCTATTTCATGAAAGAAATATGTTCTCACAGGAAGAGGCAGTAGAAGCAAAGTACTGTGATAGAATAACTGAAAGACATAGCTGTTGCTAGGTTACGGCACAGTAAACACGCTATGAATTTATTAAACAAGGGTCAGCTTTTACGCAACAATCGATAAACAACATATGACGCTGTGGTGTATCCTGTGCAGTCCGTGTCGAGGCTATATGGCGACGATGGGTGAGGACTGACCGTGAATACCCTTGTGGAGGTGGGGTCTAATATCTCCACCGTAGCCCTGCGAGTCGTAGGAGGTGACTAAAAGGAAACCCAGTGCCTGGGGGTATAATTGGTTCACCCTGTTCATGAGCGAATCTGAGACAGTAAAATGTGGTCATGAATCCCGTGGAACTTGGACCGGAGAATGACTGCGCTGGCGAGGCCCAGCAGCAACTGTAAACAACAGACCCAGCCTCTAGTAAGGGAGGATGTTACATAAGGACTATGACAGCAAGTGTTCAGCTGAAAAGAATTATTGGTCGTGAGTCTCAAGGGACTTATCGCCAAGACGAACTAATTGGCGATAAACCGTCAGTCGTAATATAACTCTGAGACTCCGAACGTGAAAGCGGGCACAAAGTCGAAACTGCCGCAGCAATTAACAAACACATCTCTCACACATGCGTAGATCTACTTCCTACTTCCTACTGAAAGCATAATTTACTAGAAGAAACAGGGGTCTGCATGCCGTTTGGAAACACCAAAATATTGCTTGAAGCTGTTTATGAATCTCCACAAAGACTGTGAAGTGACACAGATATCATAGAGCTATTAGGTTTTAGAAATAAGTAAATTCTGGCAGGAGACCTGAACGCAAAGCATTCTACTTGGAATAGTAAAATTCCGAGCCACTCAGGTTTGAAGCTCTTGGAATTATTCGTTAGTTCTAACTTCGAAATTCAAATCCCAATTGCTCTACGTATTACACACCTGATGATGTTCTCGACCTTTTGGTACATCAGAACGTTTGACTATCACTGACATCCTGGACTCAGATCACCTACAAGTAAGGTCGAGAATTCTAGAACCTGTTAGAACGATGGAAGCTTTAGATCCAGTCTAAAAACCGACAGACTGGGAAATATTTCAAAGCCCTTCCTCTGAACTCATATCTACAAATATCCTAATTCACTCTTCTAATGAAGCTGATAACACAGCAAGTAACTTTGCAGTGTCTACAGCTTCGGCATACAAGCTATCTACTAGAAAACTACAATTTTAAACATGAAATAAAGGATACACGGGTTAGATAATTTATTGAAGCATAAAAAAGAACTCAGAAAATTGTAGGAAGAAAGCAGAACTCCAGCATGCAAAACGACAGCAAACTGGGCCACTCGAAATCTCAGGAGAATGGTTCAGGAAAGAGCACCTAAGGACGGGAAACAAAGTTGGCAAACTGCAAAGTCATACCTCAAGCAATTATAACCTGTTGCAAAAATCTTCA
Organism: Cryptotermes secundus; assembly: GCF_002891405.2. NCBI lineage: Eukaryota > Metazoa > Arthropoda > Insecta > Blattodea > Kalotermitidae > Cryptotermes > Cryptotermes secundus. Next base: position 196,363 of record NW_019741302.1, on the reverse strand, counting down.
CAGAAACGAGTGGAACAAAGACACCATCGGCAATTCATGGTCCCCTAGGCCCTATATTTTTTTCCAATCTCGATAAAGCCAACACAACTGCAGGCTGCTTACTAGTTCACAGTGCATGACGTGTGTTACTATGGCCATGCACGACATGGCGGAGGCTAAAGTTGAAGCCCTGCTGGCTACCGACGATGACGACATCCCTGTTGATATACGATCTTGTGACGTCCAAAAGAAATAAGATCTTTTAAATTAGGACTGGCAAATGAATGTCTCCAGCATCTACCAAGAAGACTTCCTGTTCATTTTACACATTTATTTAATCTCTGCTTTGGTCTTTGTCACTTCCTGGCATTTTGGAAGAAAGGAAAATGTCTTGCCGAAGCCCGGCATGGACCCAGAATTTCCCCAAAATTTATGTCCGATCAGCCTCTTGTCCACTACTAGCAAAGTATTTGAGAAGCTGATTTCAAGAACAATCCAAAGAGACACTGAAGGGAGAAAGAATTAAAATAATTTCAATTCAATTCGTGTCTATTTACGTGCAGACTTAACAGCACAGAGGCCAATAAAAGAGCTGGCACGAGTACGTA
>NW_019741302.1:143488-195629 GCF_002891405.2 Cryptotermes secundus | reverse complement strand
AGGGAAATAATAATGCCAAGAAAAATTAAAGTTAACGTTAACAGGAGAGAACAATAAAATAAGACCATATACACACAAGTAATATTAAGAGTATCATTAACAAATTTTATTAACAATTTTAGGTTCAGTGTCATTGACGGAAACGTTTCCGATTGCAAATATGTCGAGATCTTTACCCACCGTGTTGATAGCATAGGCGCACCGAGCAGAAGGACAGTGTTTATTAGAGGGACAAACACCAAACCATGAGAAGTCCCTAAGATTGCAGGGAGGAACACGAAGGCTAACGTTTTCCAAAATAGAAGAGCAGGATTTAAGACCACGAAAGACCTGGACAAGAAAAAGTGCATCAAGGTGATGTCTCCGTTTATGTAAAGATTGTAGACTTAATTTCTCTAAAGCATCAGTATAATTATATGAAATATGAGGGAAAAAACGATAAAAACAGACGGACGCAAACTTCTGCTGGATGCGCTCAAGCTTATTGGCATCAGTCGAAGTGATGGAGTTCCAATTATTAATAAATATAATTTATATTTTTACTTTGTTTCAGCCCATGAGAAGAAGACAACATGACGACGAAATTCTGAGGTCTCTTTGTCCGGCCGAAGTTAAATATCCTTTATCCTATACACTTCAATTTGAAAAAAAAAATAGCTGCAGCATAGCAAAAAATGCATGACTTCCCATTGTATTTAGACGAAATTCGCAGTTTCAGGCAACATGACATATATTTTAGAAAGTTCACCAACTGATGCATCTAGTGCCAAGGTTAAGAATATGTGGAGCTAAATCTCCGTTCTCACATACACACCTTTTACTTAACAGAACGATTGCTTGGTTATGAGTGCAGCAGATGCACTAAATTCAGCATCTCCTTTCCATATGCAATGCTCAGTCAAATGAAGCGTGCACAGCCACACAGTATGAAAACTGGCGACTCCACACAATGCCTTGCCAGCTTATAATGCCCTTTTATAAAACTACATTAGAAGTTCCGTTTAACAGCCAGAGACATCTTACGAAGCTTCCTGTTTTCGGACGCCTTCACAAATTTACCCAACGGATGAATTTACAACTAACTTCAGAGACACCAACCTACTTCCAGTTGATTTTTCTTTTTGAGACATTAATACATGTATAGCATTCTGAATTGTTAAAATATATGTCGGGACCTCTCAAACCCGACGCCCCTGACACAAGATCGGAGGCCGATCAGCGAAATTACCGAACCAAGGGTGGTCAAAGTATTACGATGAAAAACATATGAAGAACCATCATATTAGTGTTGTTACTCAGTTTCAAGCTATTGGTACAAAGAACAAGGAACAATGTCTTCGCTTACAAGCAACACCAACATAACTACTTCTTGATAGTCTCCCTGAAGCCACAGTTAGGTACTGTCCGGCGAACTTAACCCCTGCCACACCATGGAGTGCCGGACTTGAGAGGGCCGACTTGTAAATAATTTTCTTCGAGGAACTCCACCATGTGTACATTCAACATACTGATGTGTGCAATGACAATCTTATGTCTTTCTTCTTTTGTATAAACGGATATGATAAATAAATACTCCACAAGAATACAATACTAAGGAAAGGAAAAAAATAAATATTAACCCGTTCATGACAACCTTATGGTTTCCAGGATGCTAGCTTTCCTGTGGGGCAATAAGAGACATAGAGGCTAATAGTTTTCGGATCTAGCGTTTACCACTGAGTCCTAAACCACGCTATCCGAAATCAGGCCCCTGGATAAAATATTATGACTTTACCTTATTGTCTTCTGGGATGTATCTTCATGTCGTTTGGTAGAAGTTTCAGAGAAAATTACTGTCTCCATATTCATGGTCGAAGAAGAAGCCAAGTAACCAAGGAAGAAATCAGGAACCAAGAAGCAGACGCTTTGACTCTGAAGATGATGGCCGTAAGTTCCTTTGAACCATTCGGTGAAACTTCTACCAAACTACATGTGGTCAGATCCCAGAATACAGTGAGGCATACACTTCTTTTGTAATCTGCGTTCCCATTGACAAGAGAGGCTCCTTACTGAACGTCGTGGTTGTGTGGGTAGCGACTTTCTTTCTCTTTTGAAGGTCTCGGACAGTTTTAATTAACTGTCCCAAGGAAAGAGTTGCTGGATGGGCTCCAGAGGCGTTCTTGACGTTGTGGAGAAGAGAAATATCTTCTACTCCTGCCTGGATTAAATCTCCGATTCATCAGTTGTTCAGCTAGGAGCCTAGTCCTACGGGAATACGTATCGCTTTGTGAATAAATAGCGGGACGTTAAGAGTTACAAGATATAGGTACTGGGATTAGAGACGTCTTAATGAATAGCTTACGTGGACCGGTGGCGGGCGCTTGTCAACACAAATACGAACCTCGATTTGTTCTAAAAAGGACTTAATTTCCTGACTAGCTCAGTGATTAATAGTTTCTCAAGGACGTTTCCGTCTTACTGACCATTGTGACGGAGTGTTTAGCTATTCCTGCTTCGTATTCCGGTTCTCTTAGGTTTGATTCTCGGCTCGGAGATCGGTTATCCTGACTGAAGCTTACCCTGATTTTCCTCATTTCCTCCATAAAATGCTGGGAAGTGGTTCTGACTTAAAATGGGCGACGAAAACATTTTTCATTAAAAATTATCCTGTTCAGAGTTATATAACCGGATGCAAAAGTGGTGGGAACAATGCTCCTGACATTCTGCAGTCTTCTTTAGAACGTGGCCTAAAAATGTTCTGTTCTAGTAACCGTGGAGGACGTATTATCCGCCAGCACCGCATTTTTGTTTGAAGGTCAGCATTGAAGGAAAGGCTCTGAGGTGAAAGTACGACAGGCAGCCGGCGGATTAGGTCATGTTTCATGAACTGCCATAAGAGGTGAGGCCCCACACGTGAGCCACAGACTCACGTGTGCCGGCCATGTGCTTTCAGCTTAACCATGCGTGCCAGCGTATCACGGAAATTAAACAACCCACCATTTGTTACAGTCGTATCGTTTTGTGAACACGTTTGTGGTAGTGACTGTCAGTGACACACAAACCAGGAAACAAGCATCGTATTGTGTTCAGAATTGAAGAGTTGGGCGAGATGAGAAAAAGAAGGATTACAGAAGATAAGAGACGAGATGAGAAAGGAAGAGAGGAGAGGAGAAGGTAAGATAAGAGAGAATAACAATTTCTTTTAATATTTATACCCTCATGACATTTGATTTTTCTAACGACCGTGACTATGATGAGATTTTTGATGCGCAAAACCCTCTGCCAATATTTAATTAACTGTTAAAGGCATCATTTTTGCCCACACACACTCTTTTTGAGCTCCATATGTGCTGTGTCATTTGTTGCTGCCCCATCTATTAAAGTAAAAGTAAAGCTACCCCTGTAACAGGCCGTGGAGGTCCATAGGGTTGTGAGATATTGAGGTTCCCACATTTTATAGCCAATCGGCACATAGATGGCGGCAAGGTTGTCAGCCCTACGCGCCGGCCGCTCTTTACCCCCAAGAACATTCCAAGAATATTCCTGGTACTCATTTCTGTTAGAGGCTGAGTCGACCCCAGGGCTATAATGCGGCTGGAAGGACTAGGTAAATTGAAAACAAATCCAATGACCTCATTGGGATTCGATCCCGCGACCTTCCGGCTTGTGGCATAGTGCCTCAACCAACTACGCTACCGCGTGCTCGCTGCTGTTCCATCTATTGCTATACAAAACCCACAATAAACCTAATCCTGTTCATTCTTTACCTCATATGTACCATACAGAATTCTGAATCAGTTTTTGGTGCAAAGAACGGTTCCCCACACTGGGTACAATGCCTCACAGGCCAAGAAACGTCACTCAACATTTCGAAAGAACACATCACCGCATCATACTGCCTACTGCTTGCTGCCTATTTCAGGATTGTTTATTGGCTTACTCTTCGACCCCGAAAATGGAGGCAACAATCTCTCTGAAACGTCGGCTTGTTTTCACCAGACTGCACGGCAATATATCCAATATGATAGAACTCTTCATAGCCAAAGCTATGAGAACCTCAAGTCTGACAACTTTTAGCATCGACTGCAAATACAAACTTTAACAGAAATCTATGGAGTAACCATCAGGATAGACATGATCTCTCCATTATGGGTTCATTTTATGCACGTTTCGCGAAGAGCACATAATAGACTAATACGGCCAGACCAAAAAAGGAAAGGAGCACTTCCATTTCGATGGGATAATATTTCTTAAAACTACTTCCACTTGACAGAAACACGGAAGAAATGTCGGCCTATTTCCCCTCACATTACCCTCTCCCATCTCCAGGCAAAACAAAAGCCGCACGTTATAAAGACAGCAGTCTAGCAAACCAATAGCTTCACTCTACCGCCTCTCCCCCTCATAATATCTGCTTCCTCTTCTTTCGTAAGCAGTTTGTCAATCGACTTTCTGGTAGCTAACGCAGAGAGGGTAGAGAGGCCTGGACGTCTTTTCGTCTTTATTTCTGTGTTACATGTCGAAGAAAAGTCACGATGCGATGAAGAAATGGTTCAAATCGCCTGGTGGGTAATGGACCGATGAGAATGAACAGGATTTCATCAGTCTTTGTAAGTTTCATGTAACATGCATTGTAATCTTGTTCTTGATCGCAATTATTATCAACCGTGTAGACCAGCAGCTGTCAGACATTTTGGGTGACGAGCAGCTGTAAAAAATTTCTGATTATAATTTGCATACTCGTGTAAATCTGCGGGAAGGTGATAGCAGTTGAAATACTGGATTACGAATTGTTTTGCGTCTTAAATTCTCCCATTAAACCATTTAAAAAAAAAATTTGGTTCATTCTATCGCGTAAAACTAACAAAAAGAATTGGGCCCAAATCATTTTATTGGAAAATGTAAACATTCTTTGTAATTCATTAATTAATTTTGTACCAACGATTGCTTTGGTTTAGCGGTAAAGCTCAAGATTTTTATTCGGAAGGTACTCTATTCGAATCTTGGTAGGGTTACCGTCTATTCTCACTGAGGCATTTTGTGATTTTTCTCAGTATGCTACAAGTCAGAAGGTCGCGGGTTCAAATACCGATAAGGTCATTGGATTTTTTCAGTTGACCTAATCCTGCCGGCCGCACTATGGCCCTGGGGTTCACTCAGCCTCTAACAGAAATGAGTACCAGGAATGAAATAAATAATTTTCCTGGGGAGTAAAGCGCGGCCGGCGCGTAAGGCTGACAACCTTACCGCCATCTTTGAGCCGATTGTCTAGACAATGTGGGACCCTCAACGTCTCACAACCCTATGGGCCTTCACGGCCTGGTACAGGGACAGCTTTACTTACTTTACTTACTTTCAGGAAAATGCAAGGTTAGTAGGGTGAGGGAGTAATGAATTAGGAAGGATTTAAAAGGAAGTTGGCATGGTCTTATCGCAGTACTATCCCGGCATTTAGAACTGAGAGCCACACAAAATAAAAAGCAGTCTTGATACCCGGTGTTCAGATCGAAATGTAGACAGAGCACCTCTCGAATACATGTTCACAGCGTACCACTCTACTACCCTGCTCGGTATATAGCCCTCCAGAATAGAGTTCTCAAAGCGGTGGTCGAGGCCATCCAGGTGGTCCTTCATCTTTCTTCGGGTTCTGATTATAACGTACATGTGTAAGTTGATAAGAAAATGCCACGATAAATTACGAATATCCAAGCTGTCAGAAAAGCACTTCATACTTATCATCAAACGCCAACAGTAGTCAATTTTGAAATCATACTCAAAATTATAAAACTGGAGAGAGCGAGAGAGAGAGAGAGAGGATGGTAGAAAATATAGTAGAAAAGTAAATGACGGAGGAGCGGGCGAAGCCTGGGAACTTTCTAACAAACGATTTTCTTTCTCCCTCGTCACAGTAAAATCTCCTGCTTTTCCCAAGAGATTTCACTTTCTTCTGCCCTTCTTCTGTACCTTCTATCTCTCTCACTCCTTTTCTCTTTCTATAAAGACTGAATTTATTTTTAACAAACAAAACAAACTCCGTAGCCTGTAGTCCGCAAACTAACTATACCGACTAAGGAACCGCCTCTTGTCGGCGAAGTTAGTGCCAACTTTAGCGGATATAGGATGTCGCGTGGTCAGTGCAACGAATCCCCACGGTCGTTAATTTCGGTTTTCTAGACCGGAGCCGCTAGTTTTCCATTCAAATAGCTCCCCAGTTATCCTCTCGAGGCTAAGTGACCACGTTCCAGATCCCCTACTTCTCAGAAAATCTGGTAGCGCCGAAAATCAAACCCGGGACCTCTAGATCTGTAGCTAGGAACTCTGACCACTAGACCACAGAGGCGGTCAATTTATTTTTAACATTATACAAAAATTCAGTTCGTACGTCACCGGGAACAAATTACGTCTCCGTTTTAACGAACAGCCGGTTAATATTCTATAGGGAAACAATCGCTGTTTATTGATGAGATTAATACCAAACACACAAATGCACCCTGTGCGCAGAATGCAGAGTTTAGTGTGTTAAGACAGGTGGTACGTATAATAAACATTGGGCTTTGAATGGTTAACGTCACTTCTATAGCCTGGGGAATCAAGCCATTCTATTTGCATCGAGAGAGCCTGAGGCTAAACTAGTCTATGAACCAATATTCTAGAAAAAATCAACTACAAAATAAAAAGGCAAATATGAATATAAAACATCCGAAAATTTTAATTTTGATAACATTGAGATGTCACTTCGGGCGAACCTATAAGAAATTCTAATATCGCGTTGCAAAGGCTTGTCTCACCCCTATAGTTTTATGATGTCTTGACTCATGCTCTATACTGAATCCTATAACATGTCAAGAGGTTACCCTGTCTCAACTTAAAAAATGTAATATCTACCCCTGTCATTTGGGTCCTGGATTATTTCAACGCCTGAAGCTAACTCAGCTCTTTCCCTTCTCTAACTTTGGCATAACTTGTTATTCTGTAGGGGTTCATGGTCTCGAGGCTATAAACAACCTCCGTGGCCTTAGTCCTCAAGCAAACTATACCGGCCGAGCGACCGCCGCTTGTCGGCGAAGTTAGTGACAACTTTTGCGGATAGAGGGTGTCACCAAAATCCTGGGCCACGACAATCAAAAAGAGAGAAGTTAAACCTAATGTAGAATGTAGACTCGTTGCTAAGAAATGACCCTATGAACAATGCCAGCTGCTAGGCAACAGATTCCTGACCAGCCGGAAGGTCGCTGGTTCGAGTTCCGATGAAGTTGATTTTTTCAACTAACGTCATCCTTCCAGCCGCACTATGGCCCTGAGGTCAACTCAGTCTCTAACAGAAATGAGAACAGGAATCTTCCTGGGGGTAAAGGGCGGCGTGTAAGGCTGACAACCTCATCGCCATCTTTGAGCCGACTGTCTAGATCAAGGGTCTCCAAACTTTTCGAACCGCGGGCCACATTAGGTAATTCAGCACTTTCAACGGGCCGGATAAAATGAGAAATTAATAACTCTAGGTATATGAGTTTTATTGAAAGCACAGAATTTCCCAATCTAAATATAAAGTACGTGGGAATAAATTATCGTATATTAATGACAACAGACAGTAGCAGCAAATGCTCATATTTTCATCATAAGAAAACAATTAATGTAAATGATGGAACTCTTTTTGCATTCTTAAAATCTGATTAAATTGAGGTTCAAATTTTGAAACGCTAATCACAAGTAGCAACTTTAAATGTTTATCGGATAAATTTGCCCTGTATTTCGACTTGATGTACTTCATCTGGGAAAAAGTTTGTTCACACAGATATGTCGTCCCAAAAATGGAGATAAATTTACAAGCAAATTTCTTTAAATTTGGAAATTGCTGAGTTCAGAAATTTATAAAATTCGATCAAATTTACTTCCTTGTATTTGTCTTTAATATGATAATTTTCCTGAAGTTCAGTAATTTCCAGTTGAATTTGACTTGGGACATCTGCAGTATCACAGTCAAACTGATTTTGAAACAATTAATTTCCTGAGCACTGGCATCCAAATCAGCAAATCGCTTCCGAAAATGTTCATTCAAATCTGAAATGACTAAATTTGCAAACGAGGAAGGAAATTCTGCTTCATCCTTTTTATGCAACTCTGCACAGTATAGCATATGAACAAGTTACAATTTTTCACTTGGCTTTCCAGAAGTATCAACTTTGCTCTGAATGCCTTGATAAGTGCAAATAAATCACAGACTAAGTTATTTTCACCCTGCAACTTTAAATTCAAATGGTTCATATGGTTCACCAGATCAGCAATAAATTCTAATTTCCAAAGCCACTCGGTATCTGATAAAAGTGGTTGTGAATAATATTAATATTAACATAATATGGAATATCAATATATTTTAAACACAGTCTTAATTAATGAATTTGAAATCTATGAACAAGTACTTTTTTTTTACCTGTACTCATTGGAAAATTAGTTCAATTGGCGCATTTCTGCACAATTCTTTCGCGGGGCGGATAAAATCCCACATCTCGGGCCTGATGTGGCCCGCGGGCCGTAGTTTGGAGACCCTTGGTCTAGAGAAAATGTGGGAGCCTCGACGTCTCACAATCCTATGGGCCTTCACTGCCTGTTATAGGGATAGCTTTACCTTTTAGTACATATATAAAAATGGAATCCACTTTAAATTTCAATCTTTATCCATCGGAAAACTTCTCCAGATCTGAGAGCGTAGAGCGAAAAAGAATATAAGGAAGTCGAAGTTTTAAACACAGAAACTTGCTTCTTCCTTGATTGCATGATCCTCCAAGAACACTGAGCTCCTGGACGGCAGACACCAATTCTTGTCAAACATTTTCCTTTTGCCTCCGCCTCTTCACTTTCATATCTCGTAAATCATTCTCCACATGCATCAGCTGTCTCTGTTTGGGCCTCACGTGTCGCTCCTGCTGTGCAAAAACCGGTGGCATTCCAAGCAGTAAGATATGATTCACTGTCCTTGAAACCTTCTTTTAGCCTGTCGTAGTGGCACGTCATGTTGTGTTCTAACAAACATACTTGTGAACAGTTCTGAAGACAACACATGTACTAGTATAATAACAATTATATACGAGTACATGTATTTAGCTTTGCGTTTCTGCCTTAGGGGCCATCTTCAAGTATTTTATTGCATTTGTTACCTGCTTGTTGCTGAATTATACATTGACTAGTGTTTAAATTGTAATTATTGTCACCCTATACTTGCCTAGATTAAACAAGAAGTTGCGGTAAAATGAGATAAAAGGTAGGTGTAGGATGTGTAAAAGCAATGTTATTGCTAAAAGGAATGAATATAAAATACAAGTACTGCGCATGTGCTGGTGATGCGAGTTATAAATGTAAATATTGCAGTGCTTAAAATTTTTAAAATGTTGCATGTTGTGTTATCACATGCATTGTTAGTAATATACATGTCGTGGGCGTATGTACTCTCACACGTATGGGGGCACGCGTGACTAAAATAGCGGGTTCTAGTTCGGACGACTGGATTTATTAGCACCTCAGTTAGAGTTCAGTTACAGAGCCGTTGCTTAGAAACGGGTTGCATAACCCCGTTGTTCCACTGCTGCTCGGCGCGGACGACATAGAAACACAACCTCATCTATTGTTGCGTGTTGGACCGTGTTTAAAAAGCTGTTGCCTAGCAACGTGTTGGTCAAATTTGTTGCAGTACTATTAATCACGTGTGTATACGTACATGATCGTTCATTGCCCATGATGTTTTTTTTTCGTATTTAGAGTAGTGGATTTATTTTTATCTGATTGAATTTGGTATGGGTTCTGTCCTCTAAGAACCTGGCGATTTTTCTTAGGCCGCAGAGGTGTATGCCCTAATTATGATCTCTGTGGTATTATTTGCCCAGGTTTTTCATATTAAGTTGATGTGCAGAATTTTGTATCTTGTGTGGTGTGTAAGTTTTATCTGCGGAGATTTGTGAGTTCCAAAGAAAGGAAACTAAAAAAAGGTAAATGACTCTGTAACAGTGTGATGTACGACGTAAATGCTTAGGATTGAGTACTGCGTAAGATTTTAGAAATGAGGAGAAGACAAGAGGAAATGTCATAGCTATCTCGTTGTGTAATGGTATATTGTACAGCTGACTCAGACGGCAACGCAGTGAGTACTTCGGTTTCCCCTGCCAATCTTCATTTCACCAAATCATAATCACCCCGGGCAGGTATAGTTGGTAAATGTACCAGAATCAACAATAAAAAACTATAAAACCAAATTTTAAGTGTTTCTGCCTCGTTGAAAACAGAGAGACAATCCAGTCTATATATTTTCCGGAAAGCTAGCTGTGAACTAGGGGTTAGCTTTTGAGTACCATAGGCAAGAAGGTCCTGGCTAGGAGACAGTAGTTCATACAGCAAGCATCGGAGCATTGAAATATGAATCGTTTCTCGTTCAAGGCCTGTTCAAATGTCGCTCTCGATTAAAATGCGTTGTTTTCTGACACCATTAGCGCGGGTGGAGGTAGAGCTGTCCCAATAACAGAGGCCCATAGGGCTGTGAGAACTCGAGGCTCCCACATCTAGACAATCGGCTCACAGACAGCGGTGAAGTTTTCAGCCTTAAGCGCCGGCCGCCCTTTACCCCCGGAAGATTCCCTGTACTCATTTCTATTATTAGAGGCTGAGTCGGCCCCAGAGCCATAGCGCGGCTGGAAGGAATAAGTCAATTGAAAAATTCGATGTCCTCATTGGGAATCGAACTCGCGACCTTCCGGCTTGTATCATAGTGTCTCTAGCGTAACTAAGGTTAACTACAAGCAAGGTGGCAGAACACTAGTTCGATACTGAAAGCGAACGTGATCTACAGTCGGGTCACAAAAAGAAGGAACAAAGATTGCGTACCATTCGTCTGCCGCCCAGTTGACCGGCTTCTACGTGCCTTTAACAGTCCCACCAATTGTCGCTTGTAGTCTCGTTCTTTATCTTTCTGTCCCCGTCTCTCTCTCTCTCTCTGCTTTCTTGGTTTTGTATTGTTGTTGACGGAGGGGAAATGTTCATTGTAGGTAGCGCGGGGGAGCAATTGGCCTATGATTCCTGATTCTTGTTCATTCCTTCCCCGACCTCGATGTAATTCCATCCAACCTCCATCCTTACAATCTGTCTCTCTAACAGATCCACCTTAATATTATCCTCCCCTCTTCTTCTTGATCTTACAAACATACGTTGATCTGTATGCACTCTTCGTCTTCCCCATTACAGCTGCTTGCCCATTCCGTTTAAGCTTACTGTAACTCACTGTGTAAGTGAACAAGTTCTGCTTTATGCAATAATTCGCTATTGATCCTTCGTATATTATAACCCATTCGTTTTCCTCAGCAGTTTGGTTTTAGGCACTTATGATTTTATGTTGTTCCCTCAAAATAAAATACAGTATTATTGTATTAACATGATTTTTTAGATTGTGAATATTGATAGTAGAATTCAACTTGAATGTAGGTCTAAGCACACCCAGAATGTATTCTTTTTTAATTTCGTTATGAACTCAATTTATAAACACTTAGTTTCGTTTACTGATGCTAGTTACTGTATTGGGAGCCTGGATAGCGTAGTCGGTATATCGACTGGCTACGGGCTGGATGATCGAAGGATCGGAATTCGAGTCCCGGTAGGGTCAAGAATTTTCTCTCCTCTAAGTCGTCCAGACCTGCTCTGGGGCTCACCCGAAGTGCTATCCAACAGGTACAGGGGGCTCTTTCCCCGAGGGTAAAGCAGCCAGGGCGGAACCTGACCGCTCAACTCCAGCTAGTGCTGAGGTCAAGCAAATATGACTCAATACATTCACTTCTCCATACGCCTTCATGGCATAGTGCTTAATTCGTTAAGCACAGGGACAACTGTACCCTTACCACTTACTTCGTATAACATTTATATGCTACGTTTAGTATGTTAAGCACATCGGGGTACTGATCGGCAAACTTTTAAGATGATGGGAGCATAAAAGACGCCAGCATTCTTACAACCGATGTTCTACCACAACTGGACCATATATATGCTTATGTTGTAATTCTGTCGTCTCCTTAAAATGTCTTTAACGCAGATCCGAAATTCAGACGCGGACAAAGAGTTTGATTGTACCTTAAATTATGAGGGATATCCATAAAATACCCCCCCCCCAGAAATGGCAGTGCTGCCGTGTGAGATAGGAACCATATGACATGGCTGAGTTCACCGGCCACAGTCACGGCAACTTTGTGCTCGCAGTGTGTGTTTAAAATGGCCTTGTGAATTCAAAATCCCGCCAAATGTGAGATTCGTGCAATAATTCGGTTTCTTCAAGTGAAAAGAGAAACTGCTGCTGAAATTCATCACCAACTTATTTCTGTTTACGGTGAAGATCTTATGAACATGCAAAACTTGGCAAAATGAAGGAATGGAAGGCCCTCCGTTGTCAGTCATAAAATCGTTCAAAATATTGATGAAAACATTCGTGCTGACAGACGTTTAACCATCGATGAACTTCATCAACAATGTCCAGAAGTGTTAAGAACTGTCCTCTACGTCTAAGAGAGCAGACGAGAGATTTCTACGATGCTGGAATAAAAGAACTCCTTCCCAGGCTCACTAAGTGCATTGCGATCCATGGTGATGTGTTGAAAAGTAAATAAAGGTGTGTGGCCGCGCCATAGCTCAAGCGGTTAGTTGCTGGCTTCCCACCGCGGCGGCCCGGGTTCGATCCCGGGTCTGGTCAAGTGAGATTTGTGGTGGACAAAGTGGCGCTGGGGCGGGTTTTCACCGAGTACTTCGGTTTCCCCTGCCAATCTTCATTCCACCAGATTCTGCATCATCATAATCACCCGGCGCAGGTACAATAGGCCAATCAGTGGCCGCCGTGCCGAGTGACCAAGCTGGACTCCACCCCCCACTAAGCGAATTAAAAAAATAAAGGTGTGTTGTAAAAGTGCTACAAGTAAATAAAGGAAATGCTTTAAAAATATTTCCTGGATTTTGTATCTTTACTTTCCGGATATATTTCGTAGAATTAACACGCCGCATAGTAGATATGTGTATCCCCAAACGAAGTACTGTTCAATAAAATGGAATTTTCTTCATTAGCGCAAAGCTACGACATTGATACCAATACTAATTGCCGATCGATCAGAGGCCAGTCTCACCCGTCCACTCTCCCTTTCTTCTTGGTGTAACTTGCCCATAGAAGCCTTAGCCTCGACCTCCTTTAGAAGTACTCGCACCATTCATCTGGATAACATTATGTTTCGTCTGGGATATACTACATCTTACAGATGATTACGCACGAACTATTCAGTTACATAAAAACATACACGCCATTTCTGTCCCTAGGGCATTATTTTGTACCCGGGATTTAATAGACCACGCGGAGCGTGTAGTTCTTCTGCTAAATCACCAGTTTTTAGAATCGGTTATGATGGACCCCACTGAATAGAGTTTGGATGGAAATACCGCACCGCGTATAAAATCACTGATATAAGAATGCAACATAACCACTAGGAAATGAACCAGCCTAACTGAGTTTAACTCAGCCTAACTTAGCCTACTCGAACCATAACCTGTCCTAACTAAACTTTCTTTTATTGCTAGTGGAGTGGGAATAAGTCCCTTGTACTGCGGCCACTTCTGGCCTATTGTAACAGCCCCAGATGATAGGTGAGGGTGATTGTGGAGCAATTGGTGGAATGAAGATTGGCAGAGGAAACCGAAGTACTCGGAGAAAACCTGCCCCAGCGCCACTTTGTCCACCACAAATCCCAGTTGACGAGACCCGGGATCGAACCAGGGCAGCCGAAATGGGAAGCCAGCGACTAACCGCTTGAGCTATGGCGCGGCCTTACTATAAGTTTGTTAATTATTATAATAGCAAGAACAAGGATAAGAACAAGAAGGAAACTAGAGCGCGAAGGGGAACTAAGTTTCGCGGATTTCCGGTATAACGAATTCAGCTTTATGGCGGAGAAATTTATCGAATCGTTACGTCACGTGTAAGCCTGTTATGTTTGCTCTTTTTCGTGTCATGTGCTTCTCTTTCACGCTGCTTCCCACGACGCAAATGCGTGAGTAGGTACTCATGCTCTTACTGGTGTGCGGGCGTCTCTACTCTCTGTAAGTAATTTTTACTTTTACGTTCATTTTCATAGCATAATGTTCTCTACTCTTTCCGTGAATTGGCAATATCCTTTTCTAGCTTTCAACACAGAATAACAGCAGTGGGTTTCTTGCGTTTGTGCTAAATATGATGACTACTTTATTTATACATTTTATTTACTCGTATAGTTACATTATATAAAGAATAGTAAAGTCACAGGGTTTAAATGGGACTTCTATAAGTGATTTTAGTAAAAGTCACAAAAAAGGTATAATTTTGTAAATAGTTACCATAGTGTTATATTTTAGCGTCCTGTTGCACTGATTTATGTCCATGCTTTATTCTGACCGTCTTACAGTGCATACATTTATTCACCTTACTCTTCTCTCTTGCACCACATGTTTCGGCACTAAAGTGCCATCTTCAGGTGCTTTTCGATGTACATCGAACTACTGCATGCAGTAGAGAGAAGAGTAAGGTGAATAAATGTGTGCACTGTAAGACGGTCAGACTAAATCATGGACATAGTTACCATAGATCTTTTAAGTTCACGCGGTAGCGTACTTGGTTGAGACACTATGGTACAAGCCGGAAGATCGCAGGTTCGAGTCCCGATGAGGTGGATTTTTTAAATTTACCTTTCAACCGTACTATGGCCCTGGGGTCGACTCAGGCTCTAACAGAAATGAGTACCAGGAATCTTCCTGGGGAGGGGGGGGTTAAGGGCGGCCGGCGCGTAAGGCTGAGAACCTCACCACCATCCACATGGTAGAGTCATCAAGTTCGTGGACTGTGGTTTTGTCGCATCATATTACAAGTTGTATACATACACTTACACAGATCCACATCGGCACTCGAAAAATATTTGCCGTTGGCCACTATGCAAGCCTGCCAACGTTGATATAAAAAGTAAAAAAATAAAATAAAATAAATAAATAAATAAAAAAAATAAAGCTATCCCTGTACCAGCTCCCAGTACCCACTTGGTAGGAGGTTGGGTGGGCCCCAGAGCCGGTCTGGACGACATGGAGAAGCGAAGATTCTTGACTCTACCGGGACTCGAACTCCGACCCCTCGGTCGTCCAGCCCGTAGCCAATCGCTATATCGATATCGAATACGCTATCCCGGCTCCTCGTTCATCGTCTGGTGCCGAGTTTAACAATATATGGAGCTTTAACTCCATTCCAAAAATTCATGACCAGACAGACAGACGAATTTCTCGTTATTATTACTTTTTTTAAAGTCTAAATATCCAATCAGATTATTCAGCTGCACTGCAGTGGAACACGTTTCTTTACATGCGGCCAAGCATTGTTTACACAGAAGCTGCTAGAAATGTCTCGTCGAAGTACTGAAAAATCATGAAAAACGTGCTTTTATTCAACAGATTGCATAATGTATTTCTCCTTTACAAGAAATGTCACTTTTATATGATTCCATTCTGCACAGAACAATAGGCACTGCTTTTTTTGTTTTCAGCGACAGGCAGCAAAACGTGGGGGCTTCCTTATTCGTAGGTGGATTTCAAGGGTATTGTTACCCTACCAGACTAAAGTAAACCGTCTCGATGTTCACTGGTGTGAATTATTTCAATTGAAGCAAACAGCATAATTTGAGAATATTGCCAAGTGTATCAATAGCTAAAGGCCGGGTTCGGATTAGTAATTGGATTTATTAACCACCAACAAGTAGTAACTAGTTAGTTAGTTAGTGGAGAGGGTGGGTTTCCCCATGCACTGAGACCTGTATTGGTCCACTGTGCTTCCCTCTATGATTTTTACCAGTCTCTCTATCCTACCGGTACTGGTGCTTACCATCAGTCCCGCCCAGCCAGCGAGACCGGCTCTACTAGCTGAGAGGTATCTATAATGCTTCCCCCATCTACCAGAGGTATTAGAGACTGCTGTTGGGCGGGAAACGTCCGTAATTTGGCTCAGTGACCCCCTTTGGAGATATGAGGTTCTTTTACGTGCCGTAAAGCTACGACACGGGACCCACGGCTTAAAGTCCCTCCCGGAGGACTTGTTCCCTGAATTTTTCCGCCCTTAAAAATTTGAACCCGCGTACTACGAGTAATGAGGTGGGAACGTTACCTCTAGACTACGGAGGCCGCTAAGTAGTAACTACAAATAATTATTACACTCTTGCTGATTTACACAATTTACAATCACTCCACACTAATCTTCTCAGTCTGTTACCACAAGACTTCACTATCCGTTTCCTGGCAACGGATTTATAACTCACTCACACACACTCACGGAGCTGAACCATTCTTGAGAAGCTGCCAATTGTGCAGCAACGCAAGATTTTCCCAGCATTTTTTTGGAACCTGAAGGTTCATTACCGTGTTCACTGGTCCCTACGCTGAGTCAGATCTATCCAATCCATACCATTCTAGCCTATCTCTCTAAAATCCATTTTAATATTGTCTGCCAACCTACGTCTTGGTCTTCACGGTGGTCTCCTTCCTTCTGGATTTCCCACCAATATTCTATATGCATTTCTCTTCTCCCTATTCGTGCTACATACCCTTCCCATCTCATCCTCCTTGACTTGATCATTATACTCGGAGAGGAGAACAAGTTATGAAGCTCCTCATTATGCATATTTCTCCAACCTCCTGTCACTTCATCCCTCTTCGGCCCAAATATTCTCCTCAGCACCCTATTCTCAAACATCCTCAGTCTATGTTCATCCCTTATAGTCGGAGACCAGATTTCACACCCATACAGAACCACAGTCAAGATTTTAGTTTTGGATATTTTAATTTTTATGTTTTTAAACAGCAGACGAGAAGACAAAAGTCTCTGAACTGAATGGTAGCAAGCATTACCTGAGTTCAATTTCCTCTTAATTTCCTCCTGAATCGGGTTTCGATTTGTTATAGTTGTTCCCAAATATCTGAACTGTGCCACATTCTTAAAATATCTGTTACCAGTCTTTATGTCATGATTTTGCCCTGCATAGCGCAACATATATGAATTTTTAACATAGGAACTCTAGAAGTCTTGCCAAATGACACACTCCCAATATCGATGTACTACAGCACATGTAACGTCACACACCAAGTCTTCTACTTCTTCTTCTGGCCATATTGCTGTTCCCTTGCAAATTCGGAACTCAAGTGAAGTCAATTCCCTTTCCCGTATTCTCTCATATTCTCTCGACACGGACCACAGACAGAAAATACATCCCCTCTATTGCTGCATGATGCATGCCACACATAAAACACGTGTCACGTGTCAGACTGCGAGTCAAGTCGAAGTCAAAGTCACATTGCAACTGACGGCCAGTCAGTCAGTAAGTCTTGGTGTCGAGCACCCCCCTGGGGCTCATGACCAGATATTTGTTATTGTTTGACAGCTACGGTCTTGTTTTTTGTGGGCGCCCTCTCTGACGGGAGGACGGGTCTCTCTTTTGTATATGCTGCTGGTCCTTGCCAGCGCAGTATTTCTCGGGTCCGAGTCCCTTGGTACTCGAGACCCTCGAGACCATATATTACTGCCTCAAATTTGAGATTTCCCTTTTCGTCGCCTCCTACGACTCGCAGGGTCACGGTGGAAGTATTCGAATCCGCCTCCACTGCCAGTCGATTGGTCTGTTAGCAGCACTGGGCGTATCTCGGACGACGTAGAAAACACAGCCTAATCTACTGTTGAGTTTTGGATCATGTTTGCAGAGCTGTTGCCTGGCAACGCGTTGATCAAATCCGTTACAATATGTTTTCTTATTGGTACTAAATAGAATTAAATATTGGTGCGTGATCCTTTCATCCACACTGTAGCAACTACGATTTCATTTCTCCCTTATATTGGACAGATGTAGTCAGCAACAATAACTGACGACTGGGCTTCGCATTATCTATAATTATATACGTGTGTATATAGCCGGTCACGGTAGCCGAGCGGTCCAAGGCATGTACTGTTTTCGCTCGCTTGGAAACCGGGATCGTTGGTTCGAATCCCACTCAGGGCATGGATGTTTAGTTTGTGTGTGTGCGTTTTTCTGTGTTTGTGTATAGGTAGAGGCCTTGCGACGAGCTGATCACCCGCCCAAGGAGTCCTACCGAATGTGTAAGATCTAGAAAACCCGAAGTGAACGGAGAAGTTCATGGAGGTAGGCCTAGGCCCACTGGGGCTGTAGTGCCAAGGGGGGGAAAAAATATATATATGCTTATTTACCAGCCAGTTATGCAACCTGTTGTTGCATGAAAATGCACGCCCACACATGGCCGGCCAGACCGTTTTTTGACTTAACTACGTATAATGTGGGGCTTGTTATCTATGCCGTAGGATGGGAGTGTACCTGTTAATAGGTTATTTCTTCAGGCCGTGGAGGCCCATAGGGTTATGAGATGTTGAGGTTCCCACATTTTCTAGACAATCGGCTCATAGATGGCAGTAAGTTTGTCAGCCTTACGCGCCGGCCACCCTTTACGCCCAACAGTGTTCCTGGTACTCATTTCTGTGAGAAGCTGAGTCGACCCCAGGGCCATTTTTTTATTGCTAGGGGGTAGGGCTAAGTCCCTTGTACTGCGGCCACTTCTGGCCTATTGTACCAGCCCCAGTTGATAGGTGAGGGTGATTGTGGAGCAATTGGTGGACTGAAGATTGGTAAGGGAAACCGAAGTACTCGGAGAAAACCTGCCCCAGCGCCACGTTGTCCACCATAAATCCCACTTGACCAGACCCGGGATCGAACCCTGGTCGTCGCTGACTCGGAGAAAACCTGCCCCAGCGCCACGTTGTCCACCATAAATCCCACTTGACCAGACCCGGGATCGAACCCTGGTCGTCGCTGTGGGAAGCTAGCGACTAACTGGTTGAGCTGTGGCGCGGCCCAACCCCAGGGCCATAGTGCGGCTGGAAGGATTAGGTTAACTGAAAAAGTCCAATTACCTCATCGGGATTTGCACACGCGACCTTCCGGCTTGTAGCATAGTTCCTCAACCGACTACGCTACCGCTTGCCCCCTGTGTATAGGATTAAGAACCTGAGAAAACGGCCAAGGTTCACATCGAAGGGCCGTAGAGTCATAGATAGATAGGTCGTATCTCATTTAAAAGTAGTTTTCTCTGCATTGCACAATTAACTATTGAAGTTGTGGTGCCAACCTTACAATATAAATGAAACCAATGATTATTGATTAAAAGGTTGTATGTTAGTTGTACATCTCAGTTGACATATTTTTCAGTTGATTTCTGCGTACTTATGTTCGACTACATATGTTTTCATCTTCGGGAATAGGTTCTGGAGAACTTAATGCCGCGTAGTCAGCTCCTGCGGACCCCGCAGTTCCAACTTTTGAACCATGTGATCGATTGTCACGAAACTCATTACGAGCGTTACGTCATTGAAGGCCAGTCCAGTGTCGTAATTTACAATTTGCTGTAATCAGTAATAAGTACATGATGGATACACAAAATCTTGCTATATGGTTGGGGCGTTAAACCACTGCCCTTCCATCTGCAAATCCTCTGTTCAGGCAGAGCCGGATCGGATAGGGTTCGGTTAGTTTAGAACAGGTTAGAATGGGTTAGGTTAGGTTAGGTTATGTCGGTGCATCAGACTCTATCATATTGTCACGTGCAGAGGGGTACGCGTGAGGAATAACGGGTTCTCGATCTGATGATTGGATTTATTGGCACTTCAGCTACAATCCTTCTTAATTACAAGTAATAAATTGTTATCGCTGATTTACACAGTTTACAGTTCACCGTTACACATGCACTAGGATTCACAGTCTTCATTAGTCGTCTCCTGGCAACGGAATTGAAACAGTCTCACTGTGACTAATTCTTCTAATCACACTCTAAGTCTTCGAAAGCCGACTTCTAATTCTTCGACAACGAACTTCCCGTGGCCATTTCATACCTACAATGAATTCTGTTCCAGTTCACGCCACTCTACTGTCATCCAATTCAAAAGTAAAAATCAGAGTTACTGTACGACTGACGGTTTACCGCCAATCAGTTCGTCTTGGTGTCAGGCCCCTTGAGGACCACGACCAGAGAATTTTTCCAGTTGAACTTTTGCGGGCATAGTTCTTATGTAACATCCTCTCTGACGAGAAGATGGGTTTGTCTCTTATGAATACGCTTGGCCTTTTGTCAAGTGTATATTTCCTTCTGCTCTACACACGTCTTCTCTCAGTACAGGCTTTACAGTGCAAATCATGCCTAACTTACACATCTTATGCTACAACGGCAGCTTATTCATTTGAACGGTCGTAAGCTTGACCAACGCTGCGGGGAGGGGGGGGGGGTTGATTCCTGGACTTTCCAAGTAAGAAGCAGGGAGTGCTACCCATTCGGCTGTGGTGTTTAGTTTAGTTAGTGTGCCCTGACTTTTTCACTTTGTAAGCAACAAAAGGCAGTGAAGGGATATTACTCAAAAGGTGAGCTTGTATGATGTTTGTAATGAATTTTGGCTGCTCAAGGGGAATCTTGTACGATACATATAGTTCTAAAGCAAAATTTAAGGGTAAGTCGCAGCAAAAGTACTTATTACTGGCGATTCATAGCATAAATTTATTATGGAATGTTTGTAATATGCATGCTTTAAGGTTCGCAAAGGTCGAAGGCCGTCCTAGATAGGTATGGACAAAGTTCTCCGGGACTACATTCCAAGCAGTTCTCCGGGACGACATTCCAAACTCACTTGCAACGTGCCGGTCGAAGTCACGCAGCGAAAAATGTGCCTTTCAGTTCCAACGGACACAGCAAAACGAATATTCTATATTAATCCCAGAATATAATATCATACCGCTACACATATATTTACTTTTATAGTCATTTTTACCTCATTTCATTTTAGCAAATCATACAACAGTTCATTTGTTCCTCTTCCATGTCGATTGTTGTTTTTCACACGGGACGATTTTATTTCTGCGCATGCCTGTGGAAAGCAGTGCGAGCGTTCGTCATGTTCGCGCCACTCACGTGTACTGATACGTGACCAGATGGATCAGATGATTGCAAAGGCATCGGTGTTAGTCTGTAGAGAGCGTTGAAAGGCTGGAAGTATGAAAACGTTTTCAGTTTAAGAGCTACTGTAGCGTGTATATTGGTTATAAGTTGTTCATAATTAACAAGCTACTGATCAATCAAGTTTATGACAGTGTTATTTCGGTGAGTTCTAATACTATTTTGTGAATGGTGCATGCAATGCCTCGACCTAATTTGGCCTCAAATAATGATCATGAAGTTAGCAACGAACGCGTGATGTATAAAATAATCAGTACGACGAAAGCTTTTATGTAGTGTTGAAGGTCTAGAAATCAAGAGACCAATGAGCCAACCCGTTGTTGCTTCGAAACGAGGTAATAGTTTCTGGTCCGTGATGATAATTCTGCCTGTTTCGATGTTTTACATTATTATAAGCGAAAACTGTGAAAGAATCAAATTTCACGTAAATAATGCACATATTTTGTTTCCTGATTATTACGTTAGTAATATACTGAGGTATGTCAGTGTTAATTACTACGCCGTGACACATATATTCCAGTGTAAATCGTATCTACAGCAATTCGTATTTAGATACGTGAGTGATTAATGAGTGCTGCAGGAGTACAACCCTTAAGGGCAAGGCTGCGCTTAACACTAAAGAACCCCTAACACCAACCTGTTATATGTTAATGTCAAGTGTGTGTGTGTGTATATATATATATTTGTGATTTATACCCGGGTACGTTAATTATATACAGTAAGGTAAAGATGTCCATGTGCTTAACTAATTAAGCAATACACCATGAAGGCTTATGCGGGAGTGGATGTATAGACCCATGTTTTCTTGACCTCAGCACTAGTTGGAGGTGCGTGGTCAGCTTCACTCCCTGGCTGCTTTACCCTCGGGGAAAGAGCCCCCTGTACCTGTTGGATAGCAGGTTGGGTGAGCCCCAGAGGAGGTCTGGACGACTTAGGAAAGAGAAAATTCTTCACCCTACCGGGACTCGAATTCCGATCCCTTGGTCGTCCATCCCGTAGCTAGTCTTTATACCGACAACGCTATCCAGGCTCTTAATAATATATAGTAGTGTATTAATATGTATGAACTCTGTACAAACAAGGGAAACTCAATGACTTTTCTTGTCATATTTTACCGTACGTTTAGAGCAGTGCAAAAAATAAATGACGTGTTGTCTTAAGAGGGCAACACCTCCTGGGCGTATATATATGGTCGTTACTTTTGCGCGACAAGCGGAAATTCGCCAGTTATAAAATAGTTGTGGGCAATGATCCTGTTTCTTACACGTTCTTAAAGTGTCATGGTAAATGTATTTGGCACAATTCATTTAATTAGCCCACATGGAATTTTTACTAACATAACCCATTTTGCATTCCTAAGTGCATACAATAAATGCGAGAGAGCTGAGGTCGTTTAAAAGATTGCGGGGTTCCAGGTCAGTGAAAAATGTCGCGAGGTGTGGATGTGTGTTAGACGCTTAGTTATTTATTAGAACCAAGAAATACAGGGAGCGGAATGCTAATTGTTTTTGTTGCTCCGTGGCCTAGAGCCCAGCGGCTTAGGGGGCCCCGCGCGAGGCAGGCACGCAACTCGTCTAGCCAAAAATCAACAGTAACTAATTTAATACTCAACACTTTGCAGTAACATTTGTTTGCAGTTGCATTTTGCAGCCTCTGAAAGTATCATCCAGCCTAAAATGCTAAGAATCTTGCTTGAAAACTCAACCACCCTAACGAGGGTGGGTTTAGACGATGTATTTTTGCATGTTATGCAGATTGCCACAACGCGAGGGGCAAGATAAACTGGTTTAAAAATGACGTGCGGCTTTTAGAGAACTGGTGGCTTCAAGGAAATAAAAGATTGCACCCGTTCCCCCAACATTCGGAAAGAAGAACCTTTGATTTAAGAATTTTTGAAAAGGGTATTGTATACGTAATTTATCTCGAANATCACTGGACTCAATCGTCCAGAATAGGTGTTTTCCTTCACCTGAGGACGGAAACAAATCCAGTTTCCGAAACGTCGTGTTTTTATTTGTTATCTTAAAAACCAGGACGATGGATAAAGTCCAAAATCCCAATATATCAACGAGAGGAATCTTTTGCTAATGTAGTATAATACCCGACTTCGTGTGTTTTAGATGTGATTGAGAATCCAATTAAAGAGTGTAAAAGTTCTCAAATAATGGACTTGAAAGCTCCATATTTGAGTGACTTAAAATTGCATTTAAGTCTGCTTATTTGGACTTAAATGAGCCTGTCATGGAATTACCCTAATGACATTGCGAAATTCCATGACTGTTGCGGAATTACCCGTCTTGTGCATTGAATGCTGTGCTTCATATGCCCCCCCCTGTGTATGTTAACTGTTTCTTTGGATACAGGAGTTATCGTTATAAACCTATGATCTTTGAAGTTGTGTGTACGAGCGTGAGTAACTTTCTACAGCCCCCTTGGGCCCTGGCCTCTGATTTTCAGTTTCATGATCATTTTACAGACGGTAGGACTCCTTGGACGAGTGATCAGCTCGTCGCAAGGTCTCTACCTAAACACAGGACAACACGAACACATACCAAACATCATTCCTTGTGTGGGATTCCAACCCACGATCTCGGCTTCAGAGCGAGCGAGGACAGTACATGCTCGGCTCGGCTGTTTGATCGGTTTATTTATCCGTAGTAATGCAAAATCAGGAGAGGTTCCCTACAATTGAACATCAGAATTGGAATAATTACAGCAGATACGTGTAGGTAAGAATCAGAATGAATAGCTTGTGATATGTTTTTAGGATGTTGTGTGTCTGCCTCTGTGGTCTAGTGGTCAGAGTTCCTGGCTACAGATCCAAAGGTCCCGGGTTCGATTCCCGGCTTTACCACATTTTCTGAGAAGTAGTGTGTCTGGAACGAGGTCCACTCAGCTTCGTGAGGATTACTGAGGAGCTGTTTCAAGGAAGTAGCTGCTTCGATCTAGAAAACCGAAATTAATGGCAGTTGGAATTCGTTGCGCTGACCACGCGACACTTTATATCCGCTAAAGTTGGAACTAACTTCGCCCGCAAGCAGCGGTCGCTAGGTCGGTATAGTTCGCTTGCCGACTCAAGCCACGGAGTTTTTTTTATCTTCCGCTACACAGCGGTGGAATTATAGCTCGACTGTTTTGTCATGATATCATCCATGTAAGGACAACATGTCCATCTTGGATTATCAGCTGATCGTTTTTGAGCTGTACTCACGAGTCACTAGTTTGTGTTTGGATTTTGGGTGCATGCGGTTAGAATTTAGAGATATCAACGAATTCATACCACATAAATGTGTAATGGTAATCTAAATATTTTACATTTGTATATGTGTAGCCTCATTATCATAATTTAGGAGACTGTCGGGGAAATAACTTGGAACAAAAACTGTAAATAAATTGCTGTCAGACTCATCACCCCTGTCAGATTATAATGTTTCACCACTTGTTATGGAAATGAAATCATTGTGCGTTCGTGCTGGTTCTTTATGCTTACCGTCTTTATCTTTTGCTTTCAATTGTAATGAATGAAAATCAAAGATTCTGAAGTTGCTAGATCTTTTAAGTGTGAGTTTTACATTGCTTTAAACACAGATATCTGAATATTAGCGGAGACTCTTACGCAGTTCTACACATTTCTTCCAAAAAAAATTGCTCAGAGGTACCTCCTTCGGTCTAACTCCCATTACCTTCTCGGTGTGTTGATAGGTTGCGATAAACTGTGAAATAATTACAGAATGCATAGGCTTAATCGCTCGGAGAAAGTAATTGGTTTCGTTTCTTCATGCCTCACGCACTCTTTTCGTTTCCTTCGTCACTTCCATACAATTTTCTTCCTCCATCTACCGTAATAAAAGCCGGTACTGAAATTGGAAAAGATTTATTAGAAACAGACATTAATAAATATATTGGTAAGTCGGAAACTTGGTGGGCTCCAAATGTACCGTAACAGAGCGACAACAATCAAGCAAACATATCCCACGTCGCCGGCCAAACAAGACTACAGTGTAGAAAGTGGTCTTCTGGGTTTCTTCATAGTCATCGCCGTGAAAACCTCAAAACTTACAAGACTACAGTGTATTCTGCACATAATTTCACCCAAGTAAGGGGGGTTCAGTGTCTTGCCCACTGATATGCTGTCTCCTTCAAGTAATTGTCCATAAGCTAGTTTTTTTTTTTATAGTTTTTTGTGTAAAATGTCTGGTAAGTCGTTAGCCTTCCTCAATTATTTATCAGCGTGATTATAGACTGTTCCTGTTGTCTTGAAGCTTGGGTAAGATCTAATCTGAAAAAAAAAAACAAACAAAAACTGTGTAAGGGTGAGGAGTGTGGGGTGGTCCGGTTGCATTCGGTTCACTCGGCACGAAGCCGAACTAACATCATATTGCCAAGTGACCTTCGGAAATGAGCAAAGCTTGAGTTGACTCTTCATCTTAGTGACGCTGTCATTCAGTGCACATAATCTCCGAACCTTCTTTATGCGCCACATATTAACGTTTTTCAAATCACTCATCAATCTTGGCCAAACGGCAAAACATGACTATATTTCTTTGTGCCGCACTATTCGGGGCAGAAGCGTTTGATATCCGTTCCCGGCAACAGCCGAGCGCAACCGAGGGCGTCATCTGAAAGCAGCCAGCAACCTGTTGTTGTTAATGGCTGCAGAATTTCCTAGTATAGGTGAAGCTTTATAAGAAAAGGAATGAATTATAGTGGCATTATATCTCCTGCGAGGAACGGTTTGTGTATTCGCCAAGTTAAATATGAGGTAGCTGTTCAGGGTGGATGAGAGTGTGGAGACATCTGGTTAAATGGTTGGATTCTGATTTCAGCCCGTTAAAGTATGGTTGCTGTTGAACGGATTTTGATAAGTCTAGATGAGCCAGGTCCCTCAGGCCTAATACAAATAACACGTTTGCCCCACTCTTGCACGTAGTGTGCACAACAGTTACACTGGGTCGGGTAAATTGGCGCTGGTCTCTGTTACCATAGTGTCATTCTTGGTTCTGGGTCCTGCGGTACTCATAACCATGTTTTTGTATGTCACTACTCTAGGAGTTGTGCCATTACACATTCAACAGTTGGTTTTAGGTTTCGGGTAATTCGCGCATAGTTTGGTCCAGGTGCGGACCCAGTAAATTGCTGCTGGTCCTCGCCAGCACAGTCGTTCTTGGCCACAGTCTCCTTTCGGACCCATGACCAAATTTATGTTCGTTCCAAGACAGTGTTTGTGTGTGGAAATGGGGCCTCTGCTTCGACTAGAGGAAGGGTTTGTCTTACTGAGGCACCACATTTGTTGCAGTGATTGTACCCACAGCAACCAGGTAAGGACATTTGTACTTTGTGGACACAATATGTGCTTTGGGTGTAGTTCTTTGATCTGATTCCTTATGAAATATGTAGTTCTCATGGGCCTCTCAGAAAACATTTGTTTCACTCAGTGTTGTCATATGAATTGCACTTTGAAATTTTATGAAAATATTTACAATTTTTTTTAATCCTGTGTCCTACCTGAAGGAAAGGGAAAAGCAGGCTTATGAGATCACTGTGCTATGATTGCTTGTCCAACTGTCCTCCAATTTCAACTTTCGAACCACATGGCCCATTTCCATGAAACAGGATTTGACTGTTGAGGGCTGCTCCAACTTCATACTTTTAATTTTCTAGATAGGAGTAACAACATGGCAGACGTGCAAACTTGTGAGGTTGGTGCGCACCTAAGGTAAAGGAAAAGTTATCTCTCAGAGTAATTAATTAAGTACCACGGTATGAAAATGTATGGGGGCTTGGAAGTATAGCTCCACAGTTCTAAACTGTAGCACTAGATGGAGGGGAGTGGTCATTTTCACATGCCACCTTATATCCAGGAAAATATACATTGGTACTAATTGTATAGGAGGCTGGGTGGACATCAGTGCCCTTCTGAATGTTGGGAGAGGAGGAAAATCTGTCAGGAATCCAACCCTAACTCTTCTTTCACCCAGCCTATAACCCAGTTGCTATACTGGTTGAGGTATCATGGCTAATGTGTGTGCAGTATTATGATATTATAGTAATGTACTGTTTTACTGGGAATTATCTTATTATTTTGTTTAAATAGATATATAGTTATAATGTGTTTGAATCCATTTTGTATTACTGATCCCTTCTCTTTTAAGAATGTTGCTTGTTCTCCAAACCATTAAATTCTGCCACGAGTTCCCTTTTTGTGATATCAGTCAAGTTGGTGCCCCATTTTTGTCACATGATTTCTAATGCCCTCCTAGGAATGCCATAATTTCTAGTATTCTTGTAAAAACTAGCACTAGCCCCACTTAATTTATGATCCTGAAATGATGTTTGATAATAAGTCCTTGTAAATTATTCGGCTTTATTCATTATTGTGTCATGCAGGCTTTGAACAATGAAACCTTGTTACATCATTTTCAAAATGTACTTTGCCCCACCTTGAAAGCAAAGTTAATGATAACTATTTATTCTGTTCATTATTAGGAGACTTATTATGAGCTGGGATAGCGTAGTCATTATAGCGACTGGCTATGGGCTGGACAACTAAGGGGTCTGCATTCAAGCCCTGGTAGTGGCAAGTCTTTTCTCTCTCTGCATCATCCAGACTGGCTCTGGGGTCCACCCAGCCTCATAGCCAGTGGGTACTGAGGGTTCTTTCCCTGGTGCTAAAGTGTAATGCTTAATTAGTTAAGCACAGGGACAACTTTACCTTTAGGGGACTTATTGTTTTACAGATGGAAGGAGCATTAAACTTATAGACAAGTGGTAAGAATGAGAGAGCCCCAGCAGAAAGTTGTAAGGATGTTCTAATCTCAGTAACTTCTTGCCTTTTTAATAGTTGAGAAAGAAATTTACCTTTTAAGAATTAAAATTTATTTGCATTTCTGTTTTAATCTTTTAATGAACTGTAATCTTAAAAAAATCGTTTCTTGTTTGAAGGTCGACCATGGAAGAAACTGCCACCCACAACACAAAGATCTCTGATTCAGCATATAGTAAAAGCAGTAATAGCCAGTCTCGAAGAAGGTAAGGATTTCGGCACACACTTTACAAAATGTTAATCATTTTAAAAGTATGTTTTACACGACACCTCTCGTCTTCTCATCTGTTGTCAAAAAATGTCAGAATTAAAATATACAAAACCATCTTTTCCTGTAGTTTTGTATGTGTGTGAAACTTTGTCTCTGACATTGACTGAAGGTATCTGAGAACAGGATGCTGAGGGGAATATTAGGACCAAAGAGAGGTGAAATGGTAGGAGGTTGGAGACAACTGCGTAATCAGGAGCTTCATAAGTTACACTCTTCACCAGATATAATTAGAACGATGAAGTCGAGGAGGATGAGATGGGAAGGGCATGTAGCATGCATGGGGGAAGAAGAGGAATGCGTATAGGATTTTGGTGGGAGAGTCAGAAGGAAAGAGACCACTAACAAGACTTAGATGTAAGTGGAAGAGTAATATTAAAATGGATCATAGACACACAGGATGAGGTGGTATGGACAGGATTTATCTGACTCAAGATAGGGACCAGTAAACGGCTCTTGCAAACATGATAATGAACCCGCAAGTTCCGTAAAATGTTGGAAAATTCTTGAGTAGGTGAGCAGCTGGTGGCTTTTCAAGGAACCAGCTTCATGGAGTTAGTTGGTTATCATTCCCCATAATCTTTAAGGAATTCATCCTGTTGTGTGTTGGTACTGTATATATGTGAGTTTTCATTTTTGCTGTCAAATACAACAAAAACAAGCGACTAAAGCAGATGAAAGCCGACATAAGCAGACTAACAGTAACAGAGTAAGCTTGAATAAAGACTACATACCCAATATCATACTCAGCATACCTAACTACAACCCAACACCAAATATCAGCATTATAAATAACATAACAGAAGACAGTTACATCATATACACAACATTTCTGAATCATGATAATACCCAAAAAAACTGAAATGTAAGCACAAACAATAACAAGTCCAACATGACCCTATTTAAAATAAGGATGAGAAATTATCCAGAATATATTGTTTTTGTTGTGTTTAATAAGAAAAACGAAAACTCACATATATATACACTATTCCACATAATATTTGCTGACCGAGCCCCATGGAGTTGGTTAGCTGGTTATCATCCCACATAATATTTTCTGCTGATAGTCCCATCAAACCATGCCAGATATTCGTGGCTACATATAAGTGATTGAAGCAATGCAGACATATTTAGATTATGCGCTGAAACCTGTGAAGTCGCTTTTGCAAGAGAGCCTTTTGGTCACAGTTCCAGGGAACCGTTAAATGTGTAGGTCTAGTAATCTTGCTGTATAGTATTTCCAGCCAATTTTATTGTAATCATCTGTTTGCCTTGAATCTTGACCTCCACCTTGTACTCATCATTTGATTCTACATATATTGAAGCCCCTGCAACTTGGCTACCTGCTAGATTATATAACAGTGTGCAAAAGGAGCAAATGATGTGTTTTATGAGTTAAGCATCAACATCTTGATGCTCTTGTGCAGACCTGCTCAGAGTTTGTTATAAATCTAGTCAGTGCTTCTGCAACTAGGAGCAAAAATATAAAAGAAAATACTTTGTGTAAGAAATTATTTCATTTATTTTCAAAACGTCCAACTAACACTTGGGCTAATCCCAGCACACTGTTGCTGTAATACAGGAAGAGCAATTATTTTGAGGTGGATAAATAAAAGGAATAGGAAAGGAATGTGGGATAAAGCAGCCAAGGAGTGAAGGTATAGAAAAATGAAAGAGCAGGGGTAAAGTAACTGTTTCAAAATGAAGGAGAGGAAGGAAGAAAAAGGGAGAGGAACGGTGATATATAGACAAAGATGGGAAGGCAATAAGAGAGATAGGAGGGAAGAAGATAAAGTTATGTAAGGGATGAAAGAAAGGAAGAGAGAAACAATTTTGCTTTTCATCTTTGATGGCCATTCTCTAGTACAGGGAAGTCGCCTGAGAGCCTCACAAAAATCACTTGGTCTGTCAGGCTAGAGAGACAGGCTGTTCACGTCATCTCATGCTGTGCACATTTGGACTCCCTAGGCCAGTAGCTTATACACATCATAGCAGATGTTGGAAGTGCTTTCTTCTAGTCTTCCCACTTTCTTAGTAGCTCTGCAAAATGTTGTTTTGTATTCAATTTCAAGAATTTTATGGCACTTGGTACTGATGTTTTTGAAATACCAGTCTCCTGTGTAAGGAGTCTGAGGTATTTTCAAGGAAAATATCCAAGCCTAGCACCAATTTAATCCGGTTTCTTTTTGGTGTGGACTTCGTGTTTTGATCCTCCTTTGCCTAGTAATGACCTTATCTGTCTTAATTTATTTGCACTTTAGTTAATGTTTTCTCTATTTATAACTATACCATCCTGAAGTTTACACTGGAATTTCTCAATACTTTTCTTACACAACCACTTTTCACATAGGTATTATACATGAACACTCATTGCTGCAGTGTGCATTAACTCAGACTTGGAATTTCAGCATATGAAATAACATGACTTGGTCCTTATAGCACAGATGAAATGCAATAGTAGCGGCATAATGTTTGGGATTTATGCGTGGGTTAGCACATTATGCATCAGTTCGCATCATCATAACTGTTCGGGGGATTTATTTTGGCGCTGTTGAAGGGAAATTTTAATGTATGTAGGTTATTGGTTTGGCAGCCATTTCACAAGTGAATTTGTGCCGTGTGAAATGACCCAAGTAGCTTGTGTCCCTGTTGCCCTACTGGCCGCAGAATTTTTGGGAGGAACACTAATTGTCAGCATAAGCAAGTTTGGTGACATGGCACCAGCAATTTGAGCAGGACCGTTCATTTACCTTTGACTAGAATGTGATGCTCACAGTTCATCTGTCAAAATGAGCTATTATTGAGAAGTACAGTACTTTGATTCACTCCCTTCTCATGATGTATTCTGTAAAAAATCTGTGAAAGATATTGGCTTTTTTGAAAGATGTAACTTGTGAATACATCCATACGTGTACATCTTTAGGATTAATCGTATTCTGCCCATTTTGCCAGTTATTAATTTTTATGCAGAAATCTCAAAAGTTCAGTCAGTTAGTATGTCTACATTGAAGATTAAGAAAATACTAGCACGTTACTCACTTGAGGTTAATGCTGTGGTCACTATGAAAGCTACTGCCTTGTGAGACGTGTTGCCATGTAGTCTGGTGGAAGCTTACAGACATTTCAAGGGAATATACTGCTTCCATCTTCAGGGTAAAATAGTAAGCCAAACACTCACGTGTCTTCTTGCTGTGCATACTTCAGACCCTGAAGTTTGGGTCAGAACATTTCTCTGAAATGTCTGTGGACTGTCAGACTATGTGGCATCGCATCCCAGATGATAATAGTCTTTGATTTCTTTACTAGTACATGTCTGTAATAAGCTCAGAAATAAATTTTTACAGAAGCTAAGAATAATCCACATTAGATATTTTATTGTGTAAAACACTGTAATTTTACATGTTTTTGTTTTGGGGAGTGGGGGCTTAAAATGTATTTTGTCCTCAGAAGGGAATGACAGAGATTATGTTTGAGAACAAGGTGCTGAGAACAGTATTTTGAGCTAAGAGAGAAGAAGTATTAGGAGGATGGAGAAAATTTCAAAATGGGGAGCTTTGTAAGTTGTACCCTTGCCCAGGTATTATCATCATGATGAAATGGAAAAATCAGATAGGTTGGACTTGTAATATGAATGAGGGTGCTGAGAAATATATACAGAAGTTTTCTCCGAAAACCTGAAAGGAACAGACCACTCAAGAAGACCTTGGACTAGGTGGGAGAATAATATTAAAATTAATTGGAAAGAAATAGTGTGGGATTATGGAGTGGATTGTATTGGCTCAGGATAGGATCCAGTTATCCAGTTGTTGTTAGCATGGTAATGAACCTTAAGAATTCCATAAGAGATGGATTATTTTTTGACCACTTGATTTACCGTCATGTTTTCAAAATAGTGTGTGGCTCTTTATTAGTTAGAATTGTTTATTTGTAACATAATTATGTCAATATTTTCCCTTGCTCCACATCTTTATCTTCATGACCATCAGGTATTATGGATCCTTGTTCTCATATCACATCGAAACACCTTGACCTCCTTTCAAAATTCTGAGGCGTTCCAGCATTTCACAAATGACACTGTACTATTTTCTGTACCAGTTAACTTGCTCACCTTGATAAAACTTGTCCATTGCATAATGATGAATCCAGCTTTGTAATTGCTGCTACATTCTTTTCTAGATTAAGATGTTCTAAATTCATGGTGGTTGGCACTGAGAAAGTTAGCTGAAGTGTTTACACTTCTGACTTGTATTCACGAGGTGCCAGTTTGAGTCACAGCCAGAACCTGACTTAGGCTCTTTCATAGTTTTCCTCAAGGTGGATTCTGGGAGTAACTCCTATCAGGACATAATCAAATCCTTCCATATTCTCTGCTAATTCGTTACTCACTAATCTACGGCATATCTTGGCTACTGACAGCATCGTTAAATGAACCATTGACATTTAGGATCCCCAGAGCCTTCTCTTGTCTTTTGCAGAGAAAGTAGGATGAAGGTGTGCAGGATAAGAATCCCAGTTACATGGGCAGTAGAGATGTTATTTTCCATTAAGAACTGTCTTTTGTAGGACCTGTCTTCCTT
Organism: Cryptotermes secundus; assembly: GCF_002891405.2. Classification (NCBI taxonomy): domain Eukaryota; kingdom Metazoa; phylum Arthropoda; class Insecta; order Blattodea; family Kalotermitidae; genus Cryptotermes; species Cryptotermes secundus. The sequence goes on along the minus strand of NW_019741302.1, from coordinate 162,913 downwards.
GAGAAAAGTTATGATTTTAAGTCCCGATGAGGTCATTGGATTTTTTTCAATTTACCTAATCCTTCTGGCCGCACTATGGCCCTGGGGTTGACTCAGCCTCTAACAGAAATGACTACCAGGAATTAATTAAATAATTTTCCTAGGGAGTAAAGCGTGGCCGGCGCCTAAGGCTGACAACCTTAACGCCATTTTTGAGCTGATTGTCTAGCTAATGTGGGACCCTCAATGTCTCACAACCCTATGGGCATTCACGGCCTGGAACAGGGATAACTTTACTTTTTTTTATGAGCACATGGACACAGTCATGCAAGAACATTCATTTTCATGTTATCTGAATTATTGCCAATTCAAAACGCGAATATACACTCTTTGTTGACCTGGTTTAATTGACTACTGTAATTAACTCACTCATTAAATGGTGGAATCCTTATTTAGAAGCTGCTAGTATTTGAGCTGGGCAAGAAATTCTCTGTTTTTCTTATGGAAGCCAATGTTTGGGAATGATATCCACTAGTGTTCCTACCTAGACTTCATTCTGAATCAGATGAATCCTGTCCACACCCCAATTTCTTTATTATTCACTTAATTTGAACTGATCCTTTTCTTCTGTATGAATTTCTTCTCTCTCCCATACGTACCCTGTATCCTACCTATCTCATCTGATATTAGCACCCTAATAATATGTGGTGAATAGCACAAATTATGAAGCTTTTCATTATGTATTTTTATCCATGTTGCTATTAATTACTTCCTATATTGTGAATCCAAATGATATGTGTCAGTGGTCAGAACAAATTTTTGCATTGTAGCAAAAAGTAGGCAATAGATCTCATATTATATACTTAATGATATTAAGACATGAAGTTAACTGATTGTAATAATAATCCTTAAATATAAAGCAGAAATGAGCCATTTATACCCAGGAAGATACTAAGCAAAATGATTATGCTGTCTTTGTAGAAGAAATGTAGAATGGAAGTATAAATATTGATGTGAAAACTTAAGTCTACCAAGCAAATATTATATTTATGAATGAATTTGATCAAACTCGTTTTGTCATTTGTTTTATTTGACTTTAGTTCGTTCTTTGTATTAATAATATGAAAAGTTTAACTGTGAATTGTTAAGGATAATCATGTTTTTAATGCCTGGTTTCTATTTGTTTTTGGTAATAACAGATGTAATGTTGTTTTCTATCCAGCAGTAGGAGTTCCAAGTCTCGACACAGCATATCAAGTGGCAGTAGTGGCTATGGTGGTCATGCATCCTCTGCACAAGGCAGTGGGTAAGTAATGTAATCTGTTCTTTTTAATTATATAGTAATTTCCTGATTACTTGGGCTGATGAAGGGAGTAGGGTGCATGAATAACTGAAAACCGAGAATAACTGAAGATATTTTATTCTGTATTTTTACACCACATCACAGATTACTTAGTTACTTTTCACATACCAGGTTTATACAGGCTACTTTTTTTTTTTTGACAGATGCTCCATAATGTTTATTTGTTTTGAATTTTAGGCTTCTCCTCAGAACAGTTTGAATTTCTTGACTGTAATATCACTGTATTGAAACCCAATTGACTTCCAGTCCACCAAGGTGTCACCACAGTGTAGTGCCATGCTATGATTAACAAGCTCACTATTTCCACCTTCTTCATTCTCACCCTCCCTATTCTCTCCCTGATCGTTCCTTTTCTTTTATTGCTGCCACTTCGGGCCTATTGTACCAGCCCCAGATTATAGGTGAGGGTGATTGTGGAGCAATTGGTGGAATGAAGATTGGCAGGGGAAACCGAAGTACTCGGAGAAAACCTGCCCCAGCACCACTTTGTCCACCACAAATCCCACTTCACCAGACCCGGGATCGAACCTGGCCCACCGCGGTGGGAAACCAGCGACTAACCGCTTGAGCTATGACTCAGCTGTGATCATCCCTTTCTTATATAGAAGCACTAATAATGTCTACATCAGTCATGGTCTGGAAGCCTGGTTCATATGTCAGGTTGCAGCCATTTTTAAAGCCTTCCTTTCCAACATCTTCAAACTCTTGCTTATTTATTGGAGAAACCATCAGAATCATTTCCTTTGTAATCTGGATGAAGTTTATAGGATTTGAAGTGCTTACAGCAGTGGTTATGAGGAATTCTATCTTCTGGGATATGACGGAAGAATATATATCGCCTCCATCTTCTAAAGATGGAGGTGACATGTTCCTCTAAAATGTCCGTTGACTTTCAGTGGACTACATGGCATTATATCTCAGAAGACAGAACTCCCATGGTTGAAGTTGCTTCCATGATAAAAGAAACCTTAGTAATTTTACTGAAAAATGCCCTGAGACACAACAGACATGGTGTCTAGTAGTGTCATTTCTTTTCCACATTGTTGTACAAATCTCATCTCAACAGGAATTTTGACAGGACTAGCCCAGCAGTGATATTTCATTGATGCAGTCACACCTTAGTCCCTAAGTTGTATTATGCCCGTGACATTTCGGAATAAAAAGTTATACTGATAAGACTATTGTCTGAAGATAACTGGGAGGAGAGAGTGCACTGCCTGACAGGAACACTTCTCTTTCAGGAAATACCATACTGTTGGAATGACCTTCTTATGGAATGAATTTAAAAAGAAATATCTCCTTTCTGGCTATAATAATAAGTAGGAAAGCCATTCTCATGAACAGGAAGAATTTGCTTTCATACCATTAAACATTCATGTTTTTTTGGCTTTACAAGACACTGTAAGTTTCAATTTGTGATTTCCAGATGCATTTTCACAACATTCAGCCATAAGATGTTCTTTAGGTGACTGAGCCAAGATTCACACTTTTATCATTCAAAAGCATTCTCTTAGGAAGAAAATTATATGTGAAAGGAATTGGCTGCAGCAGCATTGACACTAATGAGTTATCCCTGCACAGCAGTATCATGAACCATAGCACTGCTTAAATCTAATCAGCCACCTAGATGAGGCCTTGAACTAAACTCTCAGTCCACATGCATCAAGAAAGTGCTTGGCTTTCCTTACACATATGGTCTCAGAGATGGAGGCTCCTTCTCTTTGTTTCTGATTGAACCACTGTAGAAGCACAACATCAAGATCTTTGTATTGTGGCATATTTGCTTAAAGCAAGAACTGTGAAGCCAGTGAAACAGCGGTTGCTAGCGAACATGTCTGAAACAACATTCTTTTCTAGGCAATGACTCAGTAAACACATTCTTGCAGCAATGGATGAGCATGCAGCCATACAGGTACTGTTGGAAACGGTGTTTCTACTATGTCCGTGCAAAGATGGTATAAGGAGAACAGTTGAAGCAAGAGAAGTTGGAAGGGAGCCAGTGTTCAGAGAGGACTTGCGCCCGGAAGCAGAGGAATACCCTTTGTGATAAGCCGTTACCAGGCAGCTGGTAGTGAAGACACTGTGGGCTGGAAAAGGCTTAGCATGATTTGTAAAGTGTGGTAGTCATCGATAATGTTATAGTTATTTTTAGTTACAGAACGTAAATGGCCAATAAATTCAGTTATCCAAAACCCTATTTATAATCAGGCCATACTACATGATGGCTGGTGTCAGAAGTGGGATCAGATGGAATTGTTGGACTGAAGACTGCAGTAGATAGTTGTATTATTATAGCCTACAAAAATGGAACAAATGATGGAAGAGATGATGGAACACCTGCTGGCCAGGGTAGCTGTCATGCAGGAAAAGGTGGCATCACCACGAGAAGATAATGGCAGAAATGAAGTGGCAGAGATGAAGATCGACAGAGAAGCAATGGAGACCTATGCAGAAAAAATGGAGGCCAGTTCAGATGACATAAAGTCTGTAGCAGTGCATGAGGAAGTCCCTAAGAAGAGATCGCAGTGAATAATTTTGGAGCACTGATGAATCAGCATGGAGACTGGCATCTAGCCGTAGGGCACCGCCAGAAGTCAAAGAAACGGACCCAGGGCGATGGTGGGTCCCGGAAGAAGTTAGCCATTGGATGACCCACTGTAACATTCCTGCATGGTATAAGGGACAACACAAGGATAAGGCTGTACCAAGAACCTAGAAAGTACGGACGTTCGGGAAGAGATGGCGGTCAAAGCCAGAAGTCATCAGTGGAATAAGAGATGGAGATTTAAAGCAGCAACTACAACCGAGGAAGGAGAGGACATTTGACTGCATGTTCAGGAAGACTATAGAGCTAGAGATTGTGAAGCAAATGGTTTGAACTTCCATAAGACTACATAAAATGAGGGACTGACCATCGTGGAAGGGTCAGCCCCCTCCAAAACAAAAGAAGAGACTGCACACAGTGTAAGAACTGGAGATGCAGGAGCATTGGCCACTCTCAGATCTTTTGCCTGTGCCGGGCAGAAAAGGAGGGTGATGGTGATAAACCTATACTGACTGGCGCCTTGTGTGGGAACTGCTTGGGATGAGCAGTTTTATCTGTGTTGTGCACTTCCCTCATTTTCAATATTACAGTTCAGTGATTCTCCTTTTCCCTGCCCAACCCCCACCATGGTTATTCCAGGAAAGTAGAAGCCTAATTTATACATATCCATGTTTGTAGATATGTGTACATGTAGAGAACAAATGAAAAAAGTCACATATGGACACATGCATAACATGAAGACAGGATAATCCATGACTGAATATCAGGAGGCAACTGTATTTTTTATGCTTTGAGATAAATAATTGGCTTCATGTTCCTCCTCCTCCTCCTCCTTTGATGGATGAGGTAGTCTACCCCATTCCTGTTCAGAATTAATTTAAAATTATTTGTCTTAAAGACATTTTGAATGGCTCCTTGGATGGGGGATTAGCCCATCACAAGCCCACTATCTACACAGGGCAACACAAACGCAGTATACTGCTACAGCTGATTGAGTAGGGAGGTTGCAAGAAATGCAGGAAAATTGTGCATCGCACAGCCATCAAGTAATCTCCCTGTAATCAAGTAATCTCACAGCAGTGGTTAAGAAGAGTTATATCGAAGAAGGTAGAACTCTTCAACCTCCCTGTAGTTGTAGTATTGCTCTTTTAATAAAATAAGGCGCAGAAAGTCATAATCTGTTAGGGGCATTTAAATTGTAAAACACAAAGACTTTGAACTAGTTAGTTACTTATTTAGAGAGTGTGGGTTTCCCCAAGCACCGCAACCAGTTTGATCTATTGTGCTTCCCTCTATGATATTCTACCAGTCTCTAAACCCTACAGATAAATGGTGCGTACCATCAGTCCCGCCGAGCAAGTGAGTTCGGCCACTTGCTTAGCGGTATCTATATTGCTTCCCCCATCTCTCAGAGGCTTTAGAGACTATTGTTGGGCGGGAAACGTCCTGGAATTTGGCTCAGTGATCCCCTTTGGTGATATGAGGTTCTTTTATGTGCCTTAAAGTTACGACACGGGACCCACGGCTTAAAGTCCCTCCCGGAGGACTTGTTCCCTGAATTTTTCCGCCCTTAAAAATTCGACGACCTCCGCCGGGTATTTGAACCCGCGTACTACGAGTCATGAGGTGGGAACGTTACCTCTAGACTACGGAGGCCGCTAAGACTTTGAACTATGTAGCAATTAAAATATATGTATATATTTTTTAACCACTGAGCTGTTCTAGTTATACACCTTTTACTTTTTCAGTAGTGAGGCATTTCCTCTGCCTCTTGTTACAAAACGCACCAAAGAGAAGGAGCACAAGAAGAAGAAATTAAAGTCTTCTACAGCAGTCACTACTGCAGAAACACCCATAGCAGAACATGAAAATGTGGCTAGCCCTGTCTCTCTGGTTGTGGCTGGGGTTGCTGTTCCTCTCCCAGGCACTGCTCCTGAGGAGACAGAAATCCCAGAGGCTTGCAGCAAAGGAAGTTCTGTTAGCAGCCACACTGGGGTTCCACTTGGAGCTGCTGGTGTTACGCCTGCCACCACACCGGACCCAAAGAACGAAGCCTTTCAAATGGCTTCACTCACTTGCGCGAATAAAGTTAAAAAGTCTAAGGATGTTCATGCAGGTGAGGAGTATAGGGTATTCAGATATTTTCATACATCTTCACCAAAATTCTTCGGGCATTGGTTTATTATTGGCTGTGCAAAATCTTGAAGTTTAAGTATGACAGTAATAAATGTTGTAGTCGTTATTTTATGTTATATATTTGTACTTCAAATTGCACTTATAATATCTGCCGATTTTTCTAGGTTGTATTTTCTTTTACTTATGAAGAATTTTCTCATGTAGAATTCATTCATGGTTTTGAAGTGTGATGATGCAATATCCAATACTCTGACTTTTGATTTTTTCTGTATTCTATACTCTTTACTTTAGGCTTAATTGTTTCATAACCTGTCTCTATATAGTTCATTGTCATGCATATTTTTATATACAGTCTATATTAGTTGTCCTGTTCATAAGTAATTAAGCGCTACACCATAAAGACATATGCTGGAATGTGTATAGCTCCACAGTGCATAACAATGAATTGTTGAGCATTGCATGGACATAGATTTAGTTTAGTTTTATGGGGTGGGTGAGACTGAGTCCATTTGGTGGATTGAGAATTGGCAGGGGAAACCGAAATACTCGGAGGAAACTTGCCCCAGTACCACTTCGTTCACTATTTCTTTTTATTGCTAGTGGGGTGGAACTAAGTGCCTTGTACTAGAGCCACTTCTGGCCTGTTGTACCAGTCCCAAATGATAGGTGAGGGTGATTGTGGAGCAGTTGGTGGAATGAAGATTGGCAAGGGAAACCGAAGTACTCGGAGAAAACCTGCCCCAACACCACTTTGTCCACCACAAATCCCATTTGACCAGACACGGGATCGAACCCGGGCTGCCGTGGTGGGAAGCCAGCGACTAACTGCTTGAGCTATGGCATGGCCTTGTTCTCTATAAATCCCGCATGAATTGACCTGGGATCAAACCTGGGCCACTGCAGTGTGAAGCCAGCGACTAACCGTCTGAGATATGGCATGGCCTCTGCACGAATGTAAGTTTAATAGTAGGACACAAATGAGTGAGCAGTCTTTCATCTCTCATAAGGAATGTCTGTTTTTGGAATGGGATAACCAATAACATATAAGATTGCTGTAGTGCAGTTTTCAGCTCTCCATTGACTTCATTGGGCTGTATTTGGGTAAAGTGTGCAAAAAAAAAAAAAAAAGTAAATCTATCCCTGTAACAGGCTGTGAAGGCCCATACGGTTGTGAGACGTTGAGGGTCCCACATTATCCAGACAATCAGCTCAAAGATGGCGGTAAGGTTGTCAGCCTTACGCGCTGGCTGCGCTTTACTCCCCAGGAAAATTATTTAATTAATACCCGGGACCCCAGGGCCATAGTGCGGCCAGAAGGATTAGGTCAATTGAAAAAAATCCAATGACCTCATCGGGACTTGAACCCAAGGCCTTCCGGCTTGTAGCATAGTGTCTCAACCAACTAGAGTTAGGTGTATATGTATTCAGTAGTACAATGAATGAGGGTGATTTTTTTTGAAGGCGCATGTTTTATCAAAATGGCCCAGTCCTCTAATACAGAGTGGGGCGCAGAAACTTCCTTTTTGTGAAGATGCATTGTGAATGGAGGGGAGGTTGCAGAAAAGTGGGGATAGGCTCGGCGAACGCAGCAGTCGTGGAAGTTTCTGTCTAATACCCCTCAGTAAGAAACATGAGGTGGACGAGTGAGCAGCGTGTTTGCTGTCGAAGTCTATTTTTTGAACAACCATTCCTACATGGTGGTGCAGCAAGCGTTCCATACTCACTTCGGAATTAAGCCCAGAGGTCTGGTTCCTGACAGGAAATCGATTGTTTTGTGGGTAGAGAACTTTAGGACAACCGGGAGTGTGGTGAAAAAATCATCAGGATGACAGTGGACTGTTATGACACCAGAAAATGTGGAGGCAGCTTGACAGTCGATTTTGAGATCTTTTTCGAACCAGCTCTTGAAGAAATGCATCTAGGAAATGTCTGGTTCCAACAGGATGGTGCCACGGCCCACACAGCCTGAGCTTCGAAGACAGTTTTGAGGGTAAAGTTCCCCGGACGGCTCATCTCGCTTTGAGGCGATATCCCGTGGGCAGCACACTCACCTGATCCAACGCCCTGTGATTTTCTTTTATGGGGATACCTCAAGGCAGAGGTTTTTAAACATCACCCCACAAACCTGCTTCAGCTGAAGAATGTTATTCGGCAGGAAGTAGCCCAAATTCCGGTGCACATGTTGGAACGTGCAGAGGGGAACTTCAGAAAACGGTTGCATCAGTGCATAGAGAATGGTGGCCACCACCTTCAAGATATTTTGTTTAAAACTACATGATTAAAACTTTAAAGTATGCTCTTTCATTAGGTAAACATAAATTTTGTTTATCAGCAATAATTTTTCTTTTATTCACCTTCAAAAAAGGAAGTTTCTTCACCCCACTCTCTATATAGTGTTATTAACATTCCTCGCATTGGAACGGAAGCCGAGGAAGCTACAGCATGGGAAGCCATTACCAGATAACTGGTGAAGACAAAGCAGTCTGAGAAGGCTTAGTGTGTGCTATAGTGAACTGCAGTGTGTGTGAATTAGCGATAGATCTACAGTTACTTGTAGTTACGATCTTTAAGTGTTTCGTAAATCCTATATCAATTCAAACCCTGTCCACAGCAACTCTGTCATGTGAGAATATTTATTTGATTTCAACAAGCTGTTCTCTATTTACTTATATTTGCACCCTCATTTGATGGAAAGGGGGGCATGTGGTAGTGTAGTTGATTGAGGCACTCTGCTACAAGCTGGAAGATTGCGGATTTGAATCCTGATGAGGTAATTGGGTTTTTCAATTTACCTAATCCTTCCAGCCACACTATGGCCCTGGGGTCGACTCAGCCTCTAACAGAAATGAGTACCAGGTTTGCAGAGGAAGGGGGGTGGGGGGTGAAAGGAGGCGGGTGCATAAGGCTGTCAGCCTTACTGTCATCTGGTGAGCCGATTGTCTGGAAGATGTGGGAGCCTCGACCTCTCACACACTTTCATGGCCTGTTACAGGGACAGCTTTACCTTTTTGTTTCTAATGTAATATTCATATGTGAAGTGATAATAATGTTTTTGCAGAAATTGCTGAAGAGACTGATGACCAGTGTTTATCTCATCTTGTAGTACCTGAGGAAAGAGCTGAGCAGATTCTTAGTGGCTTTGAAGTGAAACCATCTGCAGACAATGAGGTAACACATCGTGGAATTAGTTTAATAACATATTCATTAAATGTTATAATTAATCTTAATTTTATAGCTAGTACAGTAGCATCTTACTGTATAATCATCGTGACTTTTTGTTTCATCTATACTTTCTTTGATTATAATCCTTTATCTTATCTGATCCCCTGTAACATTGTATAGGATTTAACTACTTGTATTCTGTTCTGTAGTCTGTGTTGACTTGGGGATGACAGTGATGACAACAATGACAGTTACCAATCACCCCAGCACTTGTACCACTACTGAGTCCAATTTGCACCATCTGTCTCATTAGGACCCTTAATGCTACAGCCAGAACTTTTTTGATTAAGGCATAAACTATCAGCTCTAACAAAGCAGATCTAAAGATATCTAACTACTTGAAGGTGATGGTCTTTTAACTCTACTATGACTAACCATAATGTAATTTTGTTATTAAAGGAATTTATTTTCCATCCACAAACTTAACCTTTTATACATACATACATACATACATAGCATTCCATAGATCCATATCACAGTTACACAGTTTAGAATTGTAGGTTTCTGTTGTTTTACCAAATTGTGTATTATAAAATTGTGTATTGTGGCTTTAGGAGTTTTCTTGGCATTCACACATACCTTTTCATTAATATGGTGATCAGATCATGGATCAAATATGACAGTACAGTTCACTTTAGAAAAGTAACTGTAAGTTTTGAGTAAGCTTGAGAGTATTATTATTCACATTGACCATGTTATAATTGTATTACTTGTTGCTGGATCCAGAATTAGGGGTATTTAATTCCTCTGTTCCTCCACTAACTAGCTAACTCCATGGAGCTGAGTCCTCCATGAGAAGCCGTCACTCACTCACCTGCTTAAGAATTTCCCAACATTTTATGAAACCTGCAGGTTCATTAGTGCATTTACAAGAGCCCTCCACTGGTCCCTATCCTGAGACAATTTTTTTTATTACTTGGTGGGGTGGGACTGTGGCCATTTGGTACTGCGGCCACTTCTGGCCTCTTGTACCAGCCCCAGATGTTAGGTGAGGGTGATTATGGAGCAACTGGTGGAATGAAGATTGACAAGGGGAACCGAAGTACTCGGAGAAAACCTGCCCCAGTGCCACTTTGTCCACCACAAATCCCACTTGACCAGACCCGGGATCGAACCTGGGCCGCCGTGGTGGGAAGCCAGCGACTAACCGCTTGAGCTATGGCGCGGACCTCCTGAGACAGATTAGTGCAGTCCATACCACCCCATATATTTCTAAGATCCACTTTAATTTAATACTGTCTTCCACTTATATCTAGGTCTTCCTAGTGATTCTTTCTCTCTGGATTTCTTGCCAGAATATTATATGCGTGATTCTTTTCTTCCTCCTCTCCCCCACACAGCCTTAATACAAATTCTTGCTGAAATGAACTCTAATAAAGCATTCATTAGGGAAATCTCGTAACTGCTCATTATTCAGTGTTTTGAGACCTACACTGTGACTTACTGCAAAACATCTCTGTTAAATTTGTTAAGAAACTTCACTAGGTCCATAACAGTTTGAGTGTATGACCCTTGTAGACATATCACCATATTTTGTCTGTTTTCAGTAAAATATTTCCATTACTTCACATGGTTGGTTGGTCATTTGTCCAGTCAGTCAAAGTTGTGGCTGTGAATGCAACATACACTTGTATTCTTGCATATATATTATGAAATTTTGTTCCCCAGCGGTAAATTTATATCCAAAATTAAGCAGTTGAATCCAGGTCACATCCTCACACCCTGTTTCTTTACTGTTCTTCTGCATTTATGCCTGGATCTTCCAAGTGTTCTCTTCGCTTCAGGTGTTCTGACTAGAATTTTCTTCTCATTTTTACCTTTTTAGTACTTGCTAAATATCTCATACATCTTATCTTTCTTGAGTTGAACACCCATATAGCATTTGGTTACAAGTACAAATTGTGAAGGTTTTCATTATGTAATTTTGTCCTTCCTCATTTTCCCTTAGGACCATATGTTCTACCTTGCACCCTTGTCTATACCCCTTAAGTTGGTGTTCTTTTCTTAATGTGAAACATCATATATCATACCCATAAAAACAGCATGTAAAGTGATAATTTTTTATATTTTATTCTTCATGTTTTTAGGTTTAAGATAAATGACAGAAGGTTCCAAATTGATTGATAGTACATATTACCCAAATTTGCAAAGGATATTACAGAGATAAAATAGTCTGCATGTGCTTTGTAAATAGCTGAGAGTTCAATCAGTAGAGTAAACTGGTTGAGGGCTGGATGTAGGGATTCAGTTTTCCTCTTGCAGTCATGCCCAAGCTAATTCTGGTGACTGTCCAGCCTACTGTCCAGTTCATACAGAGAGCTTTTTCTGCAGGGGTAAGGTGACTGGATTGTGAAACTGGTCACACTCCTCACTGTAGTGCTAAGGCAAACTGTGCATGGAGCTTTGTGTTCATAGGATGGTTTATATAAACAGGGCAGCTCCACCTTTTCTGTGCTGTAGACTGTCTGTATCCCCTCCTAATAAAGATTTCAAACTATGGTAATTGAGTGTAAATGAAGAAAGCAGTCTTCTGGGATTTTTCACCGTGTATATGTGGTGTTAACCGACGTTTCGGAGGAATGTATCGCCTCCATCTTCAGGTAAAAGCAGTCTGCTTTTACCGGTTCTCACGGTCTCTTTGCTTGCAGATTTCTTATATATTTTTTCTTCTACCCTGAAGATGGAGGCGACACGTTCCTCCGAAACGTCGGTTAACACCACATATACACGGTGCAAAATCCCAGAAGACTGCTTTCTTCATAGTCACCGCCGTGAAAGCCTCAAATCTTACAATTGAGTGTAAATTTGAGCCCTAAGTTAAAAATTTGAGAGAATTTGTAAGTAAGGTATAATTGATAATGAAGCAAAGCTAGCTGCAAGAAAATACTAGAAAATATAGATGCTGAAAGGAGTACAAATGAAGTTTGTATTCAAAAGTGTAGTTTTATATTTTACTATTATTTAGCTAAATTATGAACCGGTGAGTGATTAAATGCACTAAGTATCTTCTTCTATGTATGAGTATAGTGTCAAAATTTTTACGTGCTGTCTCTCCACAGCTGGCCCAAATATTGAAGATTTTATATGTAAACTTCACAGTTGAGTCCATTATTTTTCTTAGTAATTCAGTGTTGGCAATTTTTGCGGTAGCAAATTCACATACACAGGCCTACACAAATTTCCTGTAAACTGAGGAGCCACTTCAGAATTGGGAACCAGAATGAAAGAACAAAATACCTTTGGTGAGAAATTGGCTGATTTTATTAACAAAAGGAACGTTTAAAATGTCATTATAAATAAGAGCCAGTTCCCTTCACATTTGGGGAAAACCTAGCACACTGTTGCTATGCCAGAGGGAGAGAAACGTCACTAGGTTGGACAAATAAAAGGAATGGGAAAATAATATTGGAGGAAGGAGGAAAATATATAAAAGGATAGAGGAATTGAAGATTAGGGGAAAAAGGGGAAGGAAGTTGGAATGAAATCAAGCTAGGAGGAACAAATAAAGGGGATGGGAAAATAAGAGGAAAGAAAGGAGGGCAGGAGATAAAGGTATGAAAGGGTTAAAATAAGGGAAGGAAGAAATCATTTTGCCTGTCATCTGTTTTAGTAGTAGTATAATAGGAATACAGTTCTAAGCACCATCATAAAAATTTTAGTCACCATGGCAACCTGGTGCCTGAGATTTGTGCAGGCCTGACTTACAGAATTAACATTTTAATATTTTATCGCTTGTTTATGAAATTACAATTAGCGTATTTTGAAATAGGTTAATATATGAGGGCTATTCAGAAAGTGACTTCCAGTGTGCTGTTAACAAACCAAGCAGTGAGGAAAAAATTGTATTATATACAAAGAATATATACACGGAGAATAAGTTTTTGTATACCTGTGTCAGAGAATTCTGCCGCCTATGAACTGAGTCACGTTTTGACACCTTCCATCATCATCTCCTCGTAGTTGAAGCACTGTGATCCCAAACAGTTCCTCAAATAGGTAAACAGGCGGTAGCCATTCAGAGCAAGATCAGGGCTGTAAGGAGGGTGGTCACATAACTCGCAGTTGAAATGCCCCAGCATTGCTACAGTGCGAGCAGCTGTATGTGGATGCACATTGTCATGGAGAAGCAATACACAAGATGTCAGCATTTCATGCTGTTTGTTGTTAATGGCACTACACAGTTTTTCTAGTGTTTCGCAATACACTTTGGATGTTACTGTGGTCTCTTATTGCATGAATTCCATCATCAGTACTCATTTCCTGTCCCAGAAAACAGCTGTTTAAACTTATTTGGCTTGTTTGGTGAATGTGTGTACATACACTGCTTTGTCTGCTCTTTGGTTTCAGCATTCACAAATATAACCCAGGTTTCACCACCTGTTACTTGTACAGTATGGTTGAGAAACTCATTGCCATGTTCCGGTATTGCTGTAAAAACGTCAAAGCTGAGGTCATTCTCTCTTTTTGGTGCATGAGCATTTTCAGAAACCATCTTGCATAAAACTTACAATAGCCTAGCCTAACTGTGATAATCTTATAGACAACAGCATGAAATTCATGGAAATAAACATGAAAATTCTGAAATTGTGAAGCACTATCCTTCACAATTTTTTGATCAACAGTTTGAACAAGATCACTCACTGACTACAAATGGCCGACCACTTTGCTCTTTGTTGTGAACATTTGTTTGCCTATATTTGAAAACTGTATGCAGTTATCTTACAGTTTCTTCACTCATTACATTTTGGCCATAAGCCACATATAATTCACTGTGAACTCCCACAGGACTCATATTTTTAGTATGAGGAAAGTGGATAACAGTGCAAATTAGGCAGGTGGCAAACTGACAAATCCTAGGACACTTCATAATTCACTCTGGAGATACAAGAACAAATGCTAGGTAACCAGTTATGTGATGGTTTCCAAAGCAGTGATTGAAGTGACACTACCTTGCATGTGTGAGCTCCGCCCAGTGTTACGTTAGTTGCCTAAAATAAATGGATGATACTTCCGAATAGCCCTCGTATGTAACTACAAGGTACAGATGCTGTCTGGGTCAGCTTCATTCCTGATTTCATTGACCAACACAGGGTTTCAGGAGTATGAAGAATTTTGTTGCTACACAAATTCTTTTCTTATTGGATTGTAACAGAGAGTTCTTTGAAACTTTATTGCACTGATTCAACACAACCTTTCAATCTTGAGGCTACTGGGTTCTTCAGGTTGGAGGGAGGTGCACCGGAACTAAAGGGTGACCAGCCATCAAGTTCACAGAGGTAACTTAGGCTGTGAGTTGCAAGGAACAGAATTGGTAGGACGTAATATACACAGTAATTGTACACATGCAGATATGCTGTATATTTTATTATAATAATACCTTTTCTTTTATGAGATGTTTTCTTGACTTTTATGGTTGAAATATGCATTATAATTCTTCATTTATTTTTCTTTTTATCATCTATAGGCTCTACCATTTCCCGAGGGGAGAAAGTTCAAGATCTCATTTAAATTTCAATTTGAAACAAAGGGTATCAAAATACTGCTCACTGACACTCAGATATTTAATTTAAGAATTATAGTTATGTACCATCAGATATATAACATTTTAATTGCAACATCAAGCTGTGTGTAATTTTTTTAATTCTGACAGAGCCTTTAATGTTTCTAAAATGTTGCTACTTGCAGTACTGTAATTATTAATTGGATTGTCATATATCACTTTATTGTGTGGTGTGAATGGAGTTCTTTGAAATATGCATACAGAACACATTATTAATGTGTGTGTTTAAACAGATGGCCAAAAATGTGTGCTTGTAGTTACAGTGACTAAGATTCTTTATATAATTTCTGTAAAGCCCATTAAGATAATTTTTGTGATGTTAACAGTTAATTACTTTCACTTTCATACCAGAATGATGTAATACTTGTCTGAAGGTCAGTGAGTGGTACTCAGCTATGGGGTCACATGTTCAGTAGCTTTGAGTTGAATCATGGTATATAACGTTTACTATGAAAGAAAGTTACAAATT
Source organism: Cryptotermes secundus (assembly GCF_002891405.2). Classification (NCBI taxonomy): domain Eukaryota; kingdom Metazoa; phylum Arthropoda; class Insecta; order Blattodea; family Kalotermitidae; genus Cryptotermes; species Cryptotermes secundus. The sequence goes on along the minus strand of NW_019741302.1, from coordinate 147,639 downwards.
TAATAACATACATCCTCATCCCTCAGATAAGCTATTTTTTTTTGCTTAACCTCTCTTTTTGTGACTTTCTGAAGATTATAATAAGACCAGTAATACTTCAATCTAAGTTTAACAAACATATAATTTAGAGACAAAGATATATTGACAGCCAGGAGATGTGTTGATGTTGTTAGTGTGTGAATGGGATAGCTAATAAAACACCAAGAAACTGAAATGCTTCTTGTAAACTGAAGAAGTGCTTCATTAGAGAAAGAAAATCAATTCATAAAGCAGTATTTATTTTATTGTGTAGGGAGTCATTTGGTCTGAAAAACTACTTACAGAACCCCAGATTAAAATAAAAGATAAAGATATGAAAGGACAATATAAATTCTCATTTAATGTATAAGGAGCATGGTAATTGTAAATCAGAATTTAAATTTGGATTTTCATGATGGATGCAGCATCCATGGAAACACAGTTTCATGCAGGTATATTGTGGCATAGAGGACAGGATTACAAAACTCAGGTAATCTTGTATTGGTGTTCTGACCTTATCAGCCCTGAGAAAGGATGTTGGGGCCAAAAGTGATGTCCTATCAATATGGAATATAATTCAGAAACAGAAGAAATATAATTGACAAACTTTTTCAGCCCTCACTGTTTTTTGATGAAGAAAAGTATACATTATTATAAATTGTTGAAAATTATGATTTCTCCTCTTTTGAACCAGAATTCTGTCATGAAGTATTACTGAGGACAGATTCAGCTTTCAGATTTATAATTTCAAAGGAAAATTGTGTTTTGGATAGAGGTTTGTATTGATTCTCAATGAGAGCAAAATTTTCATACCAGAACAACAGTGTTGCTTATCCTAGCATCTTCATGATTACTTACAATTCACTCTCTCATAGGAAATATTACTTCAATGATCTGTCTTTAAATAGTATGACTGCCCTGATGAAGTTCAGTTTCTCCTGGCTTTTTTATTCTACCAAGATCTACTCGTGTTCTGGAGTTGGTGGATAACATTTAAATTTATCAAGAATATGGTTCGTCTAGACTTGAACTGATGTTGCGCCACTGGCATTTCTTGTGTGTGTGTATGTGTATGTGTGGTGGGGGAGGAGGATGATAGAAAAATGCTTATTAACCTGAATCATATTCATTTCTCATAACATCACCATAATTAAACTTCTTATTATCATCAACTGATTATTAATAACTGTTTCTTTATTGCTAATAATCACTATGTGGCAGTTATATGGTTAAGTTTTGAAACGGTACTTATGAGATTTATCAATTTAACTGATCCTTAAGTGATTGTTCTTGCTTATTGCAATGATGCATGGGCACATGCCAGCTGTCTAAGCTTTGCATTTGTTTCAGTACTAATATGATTACCCCCACTACCTCTACCTCCTTGTAATATTGGAAATTTAAAAATCCCATATTTCCAGACAGTAAACTGCTTCCCCTCAAGTTATAATAAATCTAAACACTTTATGATACTGGGAGATTTAGAACCCCATCATACCAGATGAGAAATAAAAAATACAGACTGGCCCAAATGTTATGTCCCATAGATATTTGTGTGCATTAGCATCCCAGAGGATTCTGAACATTTTCTGAATATTGTTTGCTAATATGAGTGTAATGTTGTTACTAGGTTATTCTTGTTACCAGTATAATATCTATGTCCCCAAGTAAATTGTGGCTGGAAACAAGAATGAAATGTTCGAAAACCAGGGTAAACTAGTGAGGAATGCCGAGGTATTTCATGTTTATCAGGTATAGAATGTTATAAAGCGGAACCTTTATTAAAAATCAGTTTAAATCACCAGGCATTTGAATATTTATTATGATTTTCCTCTGTATCAATAAAAAAAAACAAACAAACAAACAGGAAACAGCACCATAAACAAAACTCCAATATGCAAAGCCTTAGCAGTCCATTCTCAGCAGCACAGTCAGGTACAACACCATGTTAGTAGAAGCAACGAAACTACATCTCAACAGAAAACCAGGAAACAGCACCATGAGCAAAACTCCAGTTTTCAAAAGCTTAGAACAGTGAATAAGAACACAACCAGGAACTTACAACATAGTGTTAAAAAGGACAAATCCACCAAAAACAGGACCACACAAGGCCATCAGAACCAACAACGTATACTCACATAACATCAACATTTTTACTAAAAGATGAAAAATTTTAAATACTTCATTTCACCCCCTCCCCCCAAAAGACACGTGCGACCATTAGCACCAACAGCACACACTCGTATTACAACCACATCCCCATAAAGGACAGACGTTCACAGTGTGTGTATATACTCACCATTCCACAGACAAAACCCACTATGAGCATAATAGCATAATTTTTAGAAAAATAGCAATAATTTAAATAAAACATTACTAATTTTAGACAAGTATTTCAGTATTTTTATACATTAATCCTATATAAAAACTTAACATGATAAGAATGTTAGCGATGGATCCATTGCAACTTTGGGCCATTGTGTACGTTTTAAAAATCCATTTTGAGACTACAGACTTGTAAAAGTGAGAATAGGGTGAGGTTACAGATTGAAGGGAAAATCTATTTTGAAAGAATGGGCCATCTTTTAATGATTTTGATATAATTGTATTTTTGGAAGCTCATTGTACATGAAAGCTGTAGAGACCACTACTGAATATGACATTTGTGAGTTCTTTGTGTTACGGTTTTGTGTAATTTAGGTTTTGAAGAAATTAAAACTAATTAGAAGATAGGACCCTCTGTTGCTAAGATTCTTTATTTAACATTTATCATTTATATTAAGTTTGTGGAAGAAATTTGGGCATAGGGGTTAAGATGATTTGCAGTGACATTGTTGTGAATGTTTGATTACACTCTTAATCTATACAACTCCACCATCAGTGAGCTGGATGTTCAGTGCCACAAAAAATGCATGCTGTTGTATGTATTGGGAATCATAAGTTAATGTTTGTTTTGCTGACTTTGTCACTTGAAAATTTTGAATAAGTTCACACATAATATTTTAATTAAAATTTCTCATGCTTTTCGTAGCATTATGATTTTACCCTGATGTTTTCATTATGCACATTGAGTAAAGTTTTCAGAATCTTGTTGTGACATGTTTGGGGCGTGGAGCCCCAGACATGACGCTCTGCCCTGGTTGCTGTATCTTCTGTTTCAGGGTGAATTCTGCGTGGTGGTATCAATGGAAGATGGCACAGTGATATTCACTACGCCCAGCATTTCTGATGTTGTGGGATTTCCAAAGGACATGTGGCTTGGGCGATCCTTTATTGATTTTGTTCATCCCAAAGATCGTGCTGAATTTACCAGACACATTACATCTGGTGTTGTTACACCTCTTACTCACATACATACAAAAGGTAATGTTATCTTGGAAGGGACATGATATCAGAAAGTAGTCATGTGAGAAATTGTAATGTGTAAACTGTCAAAATACTTCAGTGGATGTGTTGTAGTTCTCTTATGTATGGTTTCATGAAAATGTATAAGTAAGAAACATCTTGAAGAAAGCAGTCTTCTAGGATTTGGCACCATGTATATGTGGTGTTAACCGACCACCGTGATAGCCTCAAATCTTACAAGAAACATCTTATTAGTAAAGAATAATTTGTTGACATTTATGATATCTTGATAAAGTTACATGCCTTTATTTGCTATACCAGTATGAACATATTTTCAAGTGCCATATGAATTTATAGGACATATTCTCATCTTAATAAGTTAAATTATCTAAATTTGGTCTTTTGAATTATTCCACTGTATAGTCTAGTAGGTGGTTATCAGAGTTTTCGGACATGTCTTATATTTTGGGATTTATGTACACCAATCTCGATTTTAACAAGGGTGTATTTTAAAACATTTGGTTTTGGCATTTTCATCTTTGAGATGCAAATTTTAAGACTGACAAAAATAGTTTCAGATGTTCTATTGTTCTGAGTTTAAAGAAAGTAGGGATTAAAATTTTCATATACCTTAACCCTTTGACGTGGTCATTTAAATTCCGCGGCCGCGGCTCCTGCGGTAATATATTCAGCCGGCCATTTAAATTTTGCTCGAAAATTATTTATTCATCATTGTTCTTAAATTCTATGAGATAGGAACATGAAACTTTCACTAAAATGATCTTAAA